>NW_019942630.1:379055-407469 GCF_002910315.2 Salvelinus sp. IW2-2015
CAAACATCATCACATCTCAAACGTCATCACATCTCAAACGCCATCACTTCTCAAACGTCATCACATCTCAAACGTCATCACATCTCAAACGTCATCACTTCTCATACGCCATCACTTCTCAAACGTCATCACATCTAAAACTTCATCACATCTCAAACGTCATCACTTCACAAACGTCATCACATCTCAAACGTCATCACTTCTCAAATGCCATCACTTCTCAAACGCCATCACCTCTCAAACGTCATCACATCTCAAACGTCATCACTTCTCAAACGCCATCACTTCTCAAACGTCATCACATCTCAAACGTCATCACTTCTCAAACGTCACATCTCAAACGTCATCACATCTCAATCGTCATCACATCTCAATTGTCATCGCATATCAATTGTCATCACCTCATATGTCATCGTTTCACAAACGTCATCACATCTCAAACGTCATCACATCTCAAACGTCACCACTTCACAAACGTCATCACATCTCAAACGTCATCACTTCTCAAAACGTCATCACTTCTCAAACGTCATCACATCTCAAACGTCATCACATCTCAAACATCATCACATCTCAAACGTCAAATTTACACAACGTCATCACTTCACAAACGTCAATCATCTCAAACTCAATCAAACAATCTCAAACGTTCATCACTTCTCAAACGTCATCACTTCACAAACGTCCATCACATCTCAAACGTCCATCACAATCTCAAACGTCATCAACTTCTCAAACGTCATCACATCTCAAACGTCATCACATCTCAAAACGTCATCACATCTCAAACGTCATCACATCTCAAAGTCATCACTTCTCAAACGTCATAACCATCTCAAACATCCTCACATCTCAAACGTCATTCATCTCAAACGTCATACACTCTCACAACGTCATCACATCTCAAACGTCATCACATCTCAACGTCATTCCACATTCAAAACGTCATCACATCTCAAACGTCATCACCTTCTCAAAACGTCAATCACATCCTCAAACACTCCTCACATCTCAAACGTCATCACATCTCAAACGTCATCACATCACAAACGTCATCACATCACAAACGTCATCACATCTCAAACGTCATCACATCTCAAACGTCATCACTTCTCAAACGTCATCACATCTCAAACAGCATCACATCTCAAACGGCATCACATCTCCGACATCAACACATCTCATACATAATCTTCATACAACAAGCTATCCAATAAACAGATTCAATATTAGTTTCAGCACTAAACACTAAAAAGTCAATCAGTATTCACAAAAACTGCACACAATTAAGGAGAGCGTGCCCTGGGAGAAGGAGAGCGGAATTGGAGGGAGACGGGCACTCACGCACACTCACACATTCTGGTTCCACTGAATTTGGACTATGACACAGTCCACACTCTCATCCTTCCAGCACACGCAAACCTGTACACACATAAAAGAGATCTGCTGGACACAGGGAAAAACTGGCTATTCAAAAGGAAAACTCCACCCCCCTACCAACAGGTAGCACCTGGAGATAATCACAATTGAATGCAAGTCACATAATAATCACAGTCAACCCAGAGAGTGTTCAAAACTGAAAGGGTTCAACCCAGAGTGGGTTCAAAACTGAGAGGGTTCAACCCAGAGTGGGTTCAAAACTGAGAGGCTTAAAAGAGTGAGTACATATGTCTGTAAGTAAAATCAAAACAAGGTTAAGCCGAATAGGACAGGATTCAGTTGAATTGACATTAACAGTTCGCCCATGTTAGTGATATCACCTTGTAAGAAACTTTCAAATAACTTGTCAAAGCCACCCTTCTCTTTGATGAACGTTGTACTGCACATGTCCAGTTTTGGCAATATAACAATACGTTGAGAAGGTGAGAAGATGTCTTTTTGGTTGAAAATAAATATTTTTGGTTAAAAAGACATTGAAACTATGTGTTTTCATGTCATTTGATTACTGGGAACATGATCCCATGGCATGTGCTCACTGCTCAGCTTGCCACCCCATTGTTTTCTAGCGTGATCAGGGATTTATATTGGAGAGACTGTTTCTATGCATCTTCCTACATTGTCTATCTTTGGTCACGCACAGAGTCCTCCCTTTTCTCTTCTGCCTTCCAAAAGGATATCATCAAATCCAGACGCAGTCGCCTGCAAAAGAATTGGGATCTCAGATGTGCTGCATATACAGTGCATTCGGAACATATTCAGACCCATTCACTTTTTCCACATTTGGTTACATTACAGCATTATGGTAACATTTGTTTTATTTTTTTAACTAGGCAAGTCAGTTAAGAACAAAAAACATGAATTATATAAATTAAAAAATGCTCATCAATCTACACACAATAACCCATAATGGCAAAGCGAAAACAGGATTTTAGACATTTTTGTAAATGTATTAAAAATAAAAAACAGATACCTTATTTACATAAGCATTCAGACTCTTTGGTATGAGACTCGAAATTGAGCTCAGGTGTATCCTATTTCCATTGATCATCCTTGAGATGTTTCTACAACTTGATTGGAGTCCACCTGTGGTAAATTCCATTGATTGAACATGATTTGGAAAGGCACACCTGTCTATATAAGGTCCCACAGTTGACAGAGCAAAAATCAAGCCATGAGTTCGAAGGAATTGGCTATAGAGCTCCGAGGCAGGATTGTGTCGAGGCACAGATATGGGGAAGGGTACCAAAACATTTCTGCAGCATTGAAGGTCCCCAAGAACACAGTGGCCTCCATCATAATAAAATGGAAGAAGTTTGGAACCACCAAGACTCTTCCTAGAGCTGGCCGCCTGGCCAAACTGAGCAATCAGGGGAGAAGGGCGTTGGTCAGGGAGGTGACCAAGAACCCAATGGTCACTCTGACAGAGTTCCTCTGTAGAGATGGGAGAAACTTCCAGGAGGACAACCATCTCTGCAGCACTCCACCAATAAGGCCTTTATGGTAGAGTGGCCAGATGGAAGCCACTCCTCAGTAAAAGGCACATGACAGCCCGCTGGGGTTTGCCAAAGGGCACCTACAGTAAAGGACTCTCAGAGCATGAAAAACAAGATTCTCTGGTTTGATGAAACTCTTCGCCTGAATGCCAAGTGTCACGTAGGGAGGAAACATGGCACCATCCCTACAGTTAAGCATGATGGTGGCAGCATCATGCTGTGGGGATGTTTTTCAGAAGGTAGGGACTGGGGGACTACTCAGAATCGAGGGAAAGATGAACGGAGCAAAGTACAGAGAGATCCTTGATGAAAACTTGCTCTAAAGCGCTCAGGACCTCAGACTGGGGGCAACAGTTCACCTTCCAACAGGACAACAATCCTAAGCACACAGCAAAGACAACGCAGGAGTTGCTTCGGGGACATCTCTGAATGTCCTTGAGTGGCCCAGCCAGAGCCCGGACTTGAACCTGATCGAACATCTCTGGAGAGACCTGACAATAGTTGTGCGGCGACACCCCATTCAACTTGACAGAGCTTGAGAGGATCTTTAGAGAAGAATGGGAGAAACTCCCCAAATAGAGGTGTGCCAATTTTGTAGCATCATACCCAAGAAGAATAAAGGCTGTAATGGCTGCCAAAGGTGCTTCAACTAAGTACTGAGTAAAGAGTCTGAATACTTATATAAATGTGATATTTCTTTAATACATTTTGCAAAGATTTATAAAAACCTTTTTTTATGACTTTCTCATTATGGGGTATTGTGTGTAGATTGAAGGGGGAAAACAATTTAATACATTTTAGAATAAGGCTGTAACGTAACAAAATGTGGAAAAAGTCAAGGGGTCTGAATACTTTACGAATGCACTGTATTTAATGGTTTGACAGAGAARCCATAAATATTCTGTAACTCTTTGAAAACCTTATTTTGAATGTTTCTAATTCACAGCACACTTCACATTGGTTGACAAGAGATCCTCAGGGATCAAATCAAATCAAATTTTATTTGTCACATGCGCCGCATACATGAAATGCTTACTTACGAACCCCCCAACCAACAATGCAGTTCAAGAAATACAGTTAAGAAAATATTTATTGACTAGAGCGTTTTTTCCCCTCTGGTTGCACATGTGACATGCTGGTAGAAATGAAGTAATACAGATGTAAGTTTGCCTGCATGAAAGTCCCCGACCACTATGAGTGGATGGATGAGGATTTTCTTGTTTGCTTATGACCCTATACAGCTCGTTGAGTGCGGTCTTAGTGCCATCATCGATTTGTGGTGGTAAATAGACAGCTACAAAAAATATAGATGAAAACTCTCTTGGTAGATAGTGTGGTTTACAGCTTATCATGAGGTACTCTACCTCAGGCGAGAAATACCTCGAGACCTCTTTAATATTAGACATCGTGCACCAGCTGTTATTGACAAATAGACACACACCACCACCCCTCGTCTTACCAGACGTAGCTGTTCTGTCCTACAGAACAATATTGATTGTCATATAGGATACAAATTTTAGGAAACCATGAGTTCGTAGAAAATGTTTTGCTCTGCATATCATTCAGCAATAGTACTGTAAGATTGATATAATGTAAAGTTCTTGACATGTCTGAACAACCTGGACTCGGGTAGACGTAACATAGTGAATGTAAATCCGGGACACTCCAATTAGTATTATATATTACCTCCAGGGATGTATTGCTGCCATAGTGGYGCGGCGCTCCCTCACTTTTTTCAATTTGAGAATACACAGAGCTTGTAAAAATATTTCGGGAAAATGTATTCTGGTAAATTCGAAATAAAGTATATTTCATTACCATTCCATGAAAACGATAGAATGACAAACTAAATAAATATGTAGGCTATAGCAGCCGATAGGTGGGTAAATGTTGGTTTCTTCCCTGTCTTCTCTCTCTCTGAAGGTGGCACAAATGATGAGTAACTGTAGACGTGTGTGCAGAGCCCCGTCGGTCGGAGGCCTGACCACTTTGAGCAGGCCATATCAGACAGAACTGGAAGGGCAATAGTAAAGGGCTTACCTGTGTTACATATATATACTGTATGTTACAGGAAAAGGTCAATTTGGGAAATATATACATTCCCCGTAACAAATTTGAAACAGGAAAGGAGCCAGCATATATTACAAGTTAAATCAGTTGACAGACAGTGAGACAGAAAACTCTACCAGGGGTTGCTAAAACGGATGTCCTCAAAACATTTTGTTATGGACTTGGGACTCATGTAAGGCTACGACGCATTTGAACTCGGACTACTGTCTGAGTGCTTAGCTTACAGAAACGTACCACCTCCATTTGAACTCGGACTACTGTCTGAGTGCTTAGCTTACAGAAACGTACCACCTCTATTGCATATACAGACCAACTGATCCACTGCATGAACCTTATCATCACACTAACGAGATCTAGGATCCAAATTCACTGCGTGTCTGCCTTGATGTTCACAAACCTCCACGGGACCCCTCTTGGGCAGTGGAGCCCATATATCACGATTTAAAGGGCACTCAAATTGCTTAAAATAACCCTCATCAAGATCTGTTGCCTACACCTAATAGTCCTTCTCTTCACGTATTATTACAATAAGTGATGAGTTATTACAAATAGAAGATTCACTTCTCACAGTGGTGCCAGTTTAGTCAAGTTACATCAAAGCTGAATCAATGGCTTGCAAGATCACATTGATGAATTAGTATTTTACATATCAGCACCAAATATAAAAGTGTAAAGGCTACTGTAGCAGTAGGCCCATAATACAGTATGTTACACCAAAAACACCTCAGTACATTTCTTATCTGAAGCTGAATGGTCACATTTATTTCCTCATGCCGCCAAAATGTCACGCCTTCTCCCGCTCCCCAGCATTACGCACTCCTGCCACCATCAGTACGCACACCTGCCTTTCCCCGTTACGCGCATCAGCGTATTATTGGACTCACCTGGACTCAATCACCTGTTTATTACTTCCCCTATATTTGTCAGTTCCCCATTTTTGTTCTCCGCTGCTGCATTGATTGTTGATTGTCGTTGTGTATCCGTGTGCTGACGGTGTTCCTGTCTTGTTTCTGTATCTGTTCCAATTAAATGTCAACTCCCCGTACCTGGTTCTCGACTCCAGCGCCGGCCTTTACAGTAACAGCGCGTGCAATTAGGCAGGATAGGCTTTGATTGAAACTAAATAGGCCTACAAGAAAGGCTAATAGTTTGTTAACACCATCTGCTTCAATTCGCCCACGAAACAGTCATTCAAGAAGATCCATGAAACTGATTGAGATCAGGTGATTGGCATGCGGACAGAGTTTGGACATTTCACTGGTAAAACGTGAAGAGTTATCATTCACGATTGACAGTGATGATAGCCTATACCTTAGGTATACCTAACTTCGTTTTGTGGGTATTAAAAATAGAAAAACGTGTGGGCATAGGAAGACATTGCGATTGGAGAATGCATTTTATTCATAGGCCTATTCTACAACGATATTCAATAGTCTACACCTCTCTGTACAAACTGATTGAGAAATGATAACATCATTAAAAAAATAGCACTACACCACTGGCTACGTAATTAGCAACTTTGCAACTACTTATTTACGTTTACTATGTTACGTCTAGTCTAGGAGACCAGGCTGGACTGAATGGTAATGACTATTCTAGATTTTGTTTTTGGGATCCAAATKAACCATATGTGACTGAAGTGTGAGATGTTAGACACCAACTGTGTTTCACTGTAAACACCGAACAAGGGAATGTTTTCATATCTATTCTAACCAATTATTCTGAATCATCACCAATTATTATCCAATTATCCAGTTATTATAAAATGTTTTAAATCAAATGATTCTGAATCTTAATGTAGTCAGGAGAGATGGGAGTCAGAAGGAACGGTAGTGATACAGTAGAGCTACTATGTTTGGGAACGTCTTTCTAACATGTTACATGAGCATCCTCCTGTGTGATTCCGTGTAGCCAGATGACTAGGAATTAAAGACAGCAACACCATCCAGCCAGTCAGCTGTTCAGTTCAGTAACACTCTTCCACCTCCCTTATCCTCACCTCCTCTCTCTACCAACAATACAGCACTATCTAAAACACAGCCCCAGGGGGTTGCAGAAGTCACTCTACATCCATATCATGACAATGCTGCTTCCTTTTCCCCAGTGGCAGTGACCTTACGGATTCCCTGTGATCTGTAGAGAAAAGACAGCCACCCCAATGCTAACATTGACAGGACTGCAAAGCCAGCCAACCATAGCTTAATCCATTCTAGCTGTCGTCACATGGTCTGGCTGAGTAGGTTATTTTAGATGTGAACCTCCCTCTACTACCGTATCCACTATTGTTTTATCATTCAGCCTATTAGCACACTAGGTACTGTAGCGTCCGTGGGTTTTTAGACAACTGGCATAACCAGAACTGTTCTGTCATTCTGTGTTATGAAGCTAAAAACACTCTTATTTCCACTGACCTTCACCTTCTCAAACGTTCAGATGGTGTTTGCAAAAGGTTTGTGCGCTGTTTTAATTTGATCCTCTTGTAAATACTTCTTTGTTAAATTATTAATGAACGTAAATGTGCTAACATGCTCATCGCAGGCTGTACTGTTAAGTTAAGAGCAGAGAACTTGATTACAATGTTCAGATCCTAAATTCCTTTGGGAAAGGATTCACACAAGATTAGGAGTTATAGTTGACTCAAATCGCTTGGGCTTGCATTTCTCACAAATTRTTAATTTTTATTGTAAAGTTTATTGTGGAGTTCAGAAATGTCTCATATGTCATAGATTAATTGATTGCTAATTAGTCATGTTAGGGCTAGCCATCACTGTGTGGTTACATCCTTGTCACATTTATTTAAAAAAGGTCTGTTCCCATAACAGTCCAGTGTCCTAGCATAAACCAGCATAAACCTGCTTTAGGTTATTGTCCTGCTGAAAGGTGAATTAATCTCCCAGTGTCTGGTGGAAAGCAGACTGAACCAGAGTTTCCTCTTGGATTTTTCCTGTGCTTAGCTCCATKTCATTWATTTTTTATCCTGAAAAACACCCCAGTCCTTCACATTTACAAGCATACCCATAACATGATGCAGCCACCACTTTGCTTTAAAATATGGAGAGCGGTAATCAGTAATGTGTTGTATTGGATTTGCCGAAAAACATAACACTTTGTATTCAGGACAAACAGTTAATTGCTTTGCCACATTTCTTGCAGTATTACTATAGTTCCTTGTTGCAAACAAGATGCATATTTTGAAATATTTGTATTCTGTACAGGCTTCCTTATTTTCACTCTGTCAATGAAGATAGTATTGTGGAGTAACTACAAAGTTGTTGATCCATCCTCAGTTTTATCCTATCACAGCCACAGTGGTGGAAAAAGTACCCAATTGAGTAAAAGTACAAATAAAGATACCTTCATAGAAAAGTAAAAGTGAAAGTCACCCAGTAAAATACTACTTAAGTATTTGGTTTTATAATTGCATTTATTTTTATTTAAGGATAGCCAGGGGCCTGTTCCAGATAAGAGGCTGTAGGGATGACCAGGGATGTTCTTTTGATAAGTGTGTGAATTAGACCACTTTATTGTCCTGCTAATCATTCAAAATGTAATGAGTAATTTGGGTGTCAGGGAAAATGTATGGAGTAAAAAGTACATCATATAAATAGTAAAGTAAAGTACAGATACCCCAAAAAAGGACTTAAGTAGTACTTTCAAGTACTTTACACCACTGCACAGCCATTACACACTTCCGGCGCCGACAGAGATGGCCGCCTCGCTTCGCGTTCCTAGGAAACTATGCAGTATTTTGTTTTTTTACGTGTTATTTCTTACATCGGTACACCAGGTAATCTTAGATTTTATTACATACAGTCGGGAGGAACTATTGGATATAAGAGCAACGTCAACTCACCATCATTACGACCAGGAATACGACTTTCCCGAAGCGGATCCTCTGTTTTGCCAACCACCCAGGACAATGGATCGGATCCCAGCCGGCGATCCAAAACAACGACGCCGTAAAAGTGGCAGACGAAGCGGTCTTCTGGTCAGGCTCCGGAGACGGGCACATCGCGCACCGCTCCCGAGCATACTACTCGCCAATGTCCAGTCTCTTGACAACAAGGTAGATGAAATCCGAGCAAGAGTAGCATTCCAGAGAGAAATAAGAGACTGTAACGTTCTTTGCTTCACGGAAACATGGCTCACTCGAGACACCCTATCGGAGTCGGTACAGCCAGCTGGTTTCTTCACGCATCGCACCGAAAGAAACAAGCATCTTTCTGGTAAGAAGAAGRGCGGGGGGTATGCCTTATGATTAACGAGACATGGTGTGATCATAACAACATACAGGAACTCAAGTCCTTCTGTTCACCTGACTTAGAATTCCTCACAATCAAATGTCGACCGCATTATCTACCAAGAGAATTCTCTTTGAATATAATCACAGCCGCATATATTCCCACCCAAGCAGAAACATCGATGGGCCTGAACGAACTTCATTTGACTCTATGTAAACTGGAAACCACATATCCTGAGGCTGCATTCATTCAAGGCTAATCTGAAAACAAGACTCCCTAAATTCTATCAGCATATCGATTGTGCAACCAGGGCTGGTAAAACCCTGGATCATTGTTATTCTAACTTCCGCGACGCATATAAGGCCCTCCCCCGCCCTCCCTTTGGAAAAGCTGACCACGACTCCATTTTGTTGCTTCCAGCCTATAGACAGAAACTAAAACAGGAATCTCCTGTCACGTGGACTGGGATATGTTCCGCATTGCGTCAAACAACAACATTGACGAATACGCTGATTCGGTGAGCGAGTTTATTAGCAAGTGCATCGGCGATGTCGTACCCACAGCAACTATTTTTCTTTTTTATTTTTTTTATTTTTTTTTTCACAGCAACTATTAAAACATTCCCAAACCAGAAACCGTGGATTGATGGCAGCATTCGCACGAAACTGAAAGCGCGAACCACTGCTTTTAATCAGGGCAAGGTGACCGGAAACATGACCGAATACAAACAGTGTAGCTATTCCCTCCGCAAGGCAATCAAACAAGCTAAGCGTCAGTATAGAGACAAAGTAGAGTCGCAATTCAACGGCTCAGACACAAGAGGTATGTGGCAGTGTCTACAGTCAATCACGGATTACAAAAAGAAAACCATCCCYGTCGCGGACCAGGATGTCTTGCTCCCAGACAGACTAAACAACTTCTTTGCCCGCTACCAAAACCTGCCCGCTACCAAAACCTGCGGACTCTCCTTCACTCCAGCCGACGTGAGTAAAACATTTAAACGTGTTAAACCTCGCAAGGCTGCAGGCCCAGACGGCATCTCCAGCCGTGTCCACAGAGCATGCGCAGACCAGSTGGCTGGTGTGTTTACGGACATATTCAATCAATCCTTATCCAGTCTGCTGTCCCCACATGCTTCAAGAGGGCCACCATTGTTCCTGTTCCCAAGAAAGCTAAGGTAACTGAGCTAAACGACTACCGCCCCGTAGCACTCACTTCCGTCATCATGAAGTGCTTTGAGAGACTAGTCAAGGACCATATCACCTCCACCCTACCTGACATCCTAGACCCACTCCAATTTGCTTACCGCCCCAATAGGTCCACAGACGACGCAATCGCAAACCACACTGCACACTGCCTAACCCATCTGGACAAGAGGATACCTATGTGAGAATGCTGTTCATCGATTACAGCTCAGCATTTAACACCATAGTACCCTCCAAACTCGTCATCAAGCTCGAGACCCTGGGTCTCGACCCCGCCTGTGCAACTGGGTCCTGGACTTCCTGACGGCGCCCCCAGGTGGTGAGGGTAGGTAACAACATCTCCACCCCGCTGATCTCAACACTGGGGCCCCACAAGGGTGCGTTCTGAGCCCTCTCCTGTACTCCCTGTTCACCACGACTGCGTGGCCATGCAGCCTCCAACTCAATCATCAAGTTTGCGGATGACACTACAGTGGTAGGCTTGATTACCAACAACGACGAGACGGCCTACAGGGAGGAGGTGAGGGCCCTCGGAGTGTGGTGTCAGGAAAATACCTCACATCAACGTCAACAAACAAAGGAGATGATTGTGGACTTCAGGAAACAGCAGAGGGAGCACCCCCCTATCCACATCGACGGGCAGTAGTGGAGAAGTGGAAAGTTTTAAGTTCCTCGGTGTACACATCAGGACAAACTGAATTGGTCCACCCACACAGACAGCGTGTGAAGAAGGCGCAGCAGCGCCTCTTCAACCTCAGGAGGCTGAAGAAATTCGCTTGTCACCAAAAGCACTCACAAACTTCTACAGATGCACAATCGAGAGCATCCTGTCGGGCTGTATCACCGCCTGGTACGGCAACTGCTCCGCCCACAACCGTAAGGCTCTCCAGAGGGTAGTGAGGTCTGCAGAACGCATCACCGGGGCAAACTACCTGCCCTCCAGGACACCTACACCACCGATGTCACAGGTAAGGCCATAAAGATCATCAAGGACAAACAACACCCAGCCACTGCCTGTTCACCCGCTATCATCCAGAAGGCGAGGTCAGTACAGGTGCATCAAAGCAGGGACCGAGAGACTGAAAAACAGCTTCTATCTCAAGGCCATCAGACTGTTAAACAGCCACCACTAACATTAGGCGGCCGCTGCCAACATACTGACTCAACTCCAGCCACTTTAAAAAATGGAATTGATGAATTTATGTAAATTACTCATAGCCACTTTAAACAATGCCACTTAATATAATGTTTACATACCTACATTACCCATCTCATATGTATATACTGTACTCTATATCATCTACTGCATCTTGCATCTTTATGTAATACATGTACCACTAGCCACTTTAAACTAATGCACTTTATGTTTTACATACCCTACATACTCATCTCATATGTATATACCTACTCTATACCATCTACTGCATCTTGCCATGCCGTTCTGTACCACACTCATTCATATATCTTATGTACATATCTTTATCCTTTACACTTGTGTGTGTGTATAAGTAGTAGTTGTGAATTGTTAGGTTAGATTACTTGTTGGTTATTACTGCATTGTCGGAACTAGAAGCACAAGCATTTCGCTACACTCGCATTAACATCTGCTAACCATGTGTATGTGACTAATAAAATTTGATTTGATTTTATTTGATTTTGATTTGATTACCAACAATGACGAGACGGCCTCCTACAGGGAGGAGGTGAGGGCCTCGGAGTGTGGTGTGCAGGAAAATAACCTCACACTGAAAAGGGATGATCGTGGTCTTCAGGAAACAGCAGAGGGAGCACCCCCCTATCCACATCGACGGGACAGTAGTGGAGAGGGTAGTACGTTTTAAGTTCCTCTGCGTACACATCACGGACAAACTAATTGGTCCACCCACACATACAGCGTGGTGAAGAAGGCGCAGCAGCGCCTCTTCAACCTCAGGAGGCTGAAGAAATTCTTCTTGTCACCAAAAGCCCTCACAAACTTTTAACAGATGCACAATCGAGAGCATCCTGTCAGGCTGTATCACCGCCTGGTACGGCAACTGCTCCGCCCACAACCGTAAGGCTCTCCAGAGGGTAGTGAGGTCTGCACAACGCATCACCGGGGCAAACTACACTGTCCTCCAGGACACCTACACCACCCGATGTCACAGTAAGGCCATAAAGATCATCAAGGACAACAACCACCCGAGCCACTGCCTGTTCACCCCGCTATCATCCATAAGGCGAGGTCAGTACAGGTGCATCAAAGCAGGCACCGAGAGACTGAAAAACAGCTTCTATCTCAAGGCCATCAGACTGTTAAACAGCCACCACTAACATTGAGTGGCTGCTGCCAACATACTGACTCAACTCCAGCCACTTTAACAATGTAAAGATTTATGTTTTTTTTTTATCACTAGCCACTTTAAACAATGCCACTTCATATAATGTTTACATACCCTACATTACTCATCTCATATGTATATACTGTACTCTATACTACCTACTGCATCTTGCCATCTTTATGTATACATGTATCACTAGCCACTTTAAACAATGCCACTTCATATAATGTTTACATACCCTACATTACTCATCTCATATGTATATTCTGTACTCGATACTATCTACTGCAATTTGCCTATGCCGTTCTGTACCATCACTCATTCATATATTTCATCCCTTTACACTTGTGTGTTTAAGGTAGTTGTTGTGAAATTGTTAGGATAGATTACTCGTTGGTTATTACTGCATTGTCGGAACTAGAAGCACAAGCATTTCGCTACACTCGCATTAACATCTGCTAACCATGTGTATGTGACAAATAAAATTTGATTTGATTTGATTAAACTCTGTAACTGTTTATTAAGCTAACTTTGGCCTCATGGTGAAATCCCTGAGCTGTTTCCTTCCTCTCCGGAAATTGAGTTAGGAAGGACGCCTGTATCTTTGTAGTGACTGGGTGTATTGATACACCATCCAAAGTCTAATTAATAACTTCACCATGATCAAATGGATAGTCAATGTCTGCTTTTTTTTATTTTAACCATCTACCAATAGGTGCCCTTCTTTGTGAGGCATTAGAGAACCTTGTGGTTGAATATGTGTTTGAAATTCACCGCTCGACTGAGGGACCTTACAGATTATTGTATGTGCGGGGTACAGAGATGAGGTGGTTATTCAAAACTCATGTTAAACACTATTATTATGTGAATTGTTAAGCACATTTTTACTCCTGAACTTATTTAGACTTGAATACTTATTGACTCAAGACATTTAATCTTTTAATTTATTACTAATTTGTTTTTGTTTTTAACTAAATTTTATACATTTTAAATGCAGGCTGTAACACAACAAAATGTGGAAAAAGTCAAGGGGTGTGAGTACTTTCTGAAGGCACTGTATATAGTAGACTGCAGGTAGCTGAGTGTGTTGCTGGTAGGCTAGACTCAGTGCTTCTGGTTCCCTTGTACAGATGGAGGGGAGTGCCCCAGGTAACAGGAGAACCGGAGACAGAGCCAAGGATATGAAACACGGATGACCAGCCTCCCACAGGATGGGATTCAGGGATATGTGAGATCTGCGCTACAATAGATAATTAGTTTGGAACATCTGTTAGAGGAGGTTCCCCAGTACCTCAGTTGGAAAATAATCTTAAATCACTCTATGGCTGTGGAAACCATGGTGAGCTTTTCTTATTTACTTTGATTAATTGTTTGTGCTCATCATCAAGGTCCACTTGTTTACATGTACAGTAATACCATATGGTTATGATAGGGTGGCAAGCTGCCTCAAGTGTTTTACAAGTAGTTCAAGAAGTTCAATGTCATTAAAAAATATATATCTGATGAAGAATCAAACAAGATAGAAAAAAATTAAACATTCTACAAGCCCCAATTTTCCTCCAGACCTTATCTTCCCTTAAAAGTATCTCTCGTTTCACCCCTCTAATAAAACAGCATTTTAAAAATGAACTGTGGAGGTGATATAATCTTCTACCAGAGTCGATTTTGTTTGAAATGTGGACACATGCTATCTCTGCAAATTACATCAAAAGCAAGAACAGATATCTTCTCAGATCCCTGCCAAGCTTATGTAAYGAGAGCCTGGCCGTCTGTATTGGAGGGAAGACGCTGTGCACACTGCAGTGTTCAGTCGGGGAGAACCAGCATGGAGCTATAGCTTCAAGTTGCACTACTTCCCTGTGATTTCAGTCTCCAATTTAACAGCTACACATCAGCATGACTGACCATGCCAGTGATGATAACAAACGAAAACAACCCGTCTATGACTGAAACAGGTGAGAGAACATTTGATGAGATACATTTTCAGTTTGTTCTAATCGTCATCAATCTTCTGCCATCTTCTAAATGATGGGCCATTGACCTCATCGAAGGGTAACTTTGGAAATGAATCTTTAATTTCCCCAGAATCGTTAACTGCCTCATTGGACCCAACCCAAATCATGCTACGGTAACTTGTCCAAATGTACACGCATCAAGAAATGGGGCCAAGGATGGAAAAAAGACAGAAATACATCAGAATGTCATTTCGTGCCTCTCTCCCTCTCCCTCCCTCTCTCTCTCTCCCTCTCCCTTGCTCTCTCATTCACTCTCTCTTTCCCTCTCCCTCCCTCTCTCTCTCTTTCCCGCTCTCTCTCSYTCCCTCTCTCCCTCTCCTYCCCYCTCTCTCTCCCCCCTCTCCCCCTCCCTCTCCTTCCCTCTCTCTCTCTCTCTCCCTCTCTCTCCCTCCCTCTCTCTTGCATTCTCTCCTCCTCTCGCTCTCTCCCCCTCCCTCTCTCTTTCTCTCTCCCTCCCTGTCTCGCTCCCCCTCTCTCTCCCCCTCCCTCTCTCTTTCCTTCCCCTCCTTCTCTCTCTCCCCCTCCCTCCCTCCCTCTCCCTCTCTCTCCCTCTCTCCCTCTCTCTCTTTCCCTCTCTTCCTCTTGCCTCGTCCTGATAGGCATTAGCTCTTTCAAGTCTCACTCCCATTAACCTGTTCACAGGTTGCCAGGAGAGGAGTGTTACTTTCTTATTTTCTGTCCTCCTCCCCTATCTCTCTCTGTCCTCCTCCCCTATCTCTCTCTGTCCTCCTCCCCTATCTCTCTCTGTCCTCCTCCCCTATCTCTCTCTGTCCTCCTCCCCTATCTCTCTCTGTTCTCTCCCACTTTACATCTGTCTCAGTAACTATCGCAAAATATAATTTCCTTTTTAAATTACAACAGGCCCTTTGTTATGACCCCGGGGCATTGTGATAATGCAGTGTGGGAGTGGAGAGAGTCTATGATGAGGGTTCCTAACAGAAACAGACGCGCTGGCCAGCACTAATGCCAGACTGACAGACAACAGTATATTCGGACACAAGGATACGGGACCTCTACAGCAACACAATGGGAGCGAAAGGCTCCATCGAACCTAGTTGGACAGATTCATACATTCATTATGTGTCATGGAGAGGGCAAAATCGATGAGTGAGGCCCTGTATAATCAGCTGTCACCTACTTCCTCCTGAATCCATCATTAGTGTACGCAAGGAGAGGAGTTGTCCAGAGCAGGTAGAGAAAATCCTTTGAAAGGGGGAACATACAGTGTGAATGACTGACTGGATGTAGCTGCTTGAGGGCCATGTTGTGTGATACACACGATGAATAGCCTCAGTCCAGGCAAGCGTGAGGAACATGAAGAGGAGGAAGTGTCAGGTACAGGCATACAGGAATAGTTTGATATTAAAATGCCAGCCGCTATGCCTTGGCCCCGAGCACAATAATCCCATTGTGCTGCAGGTCATAGCAGAGAGAGAAGTGGAGCTGCCTCACTTCAAACTAAATTGCTTCTTCTGACGAGAAGAACACAAAACAACCATCAGAATAACATGAAATTCCCACCTAAAGTGAATTAGGGAAAACATCCAATTTAGATGATATGGGGAAGACATGGTGAGATATTGAGAATGGAGAGAGAGGCCAAACAATTAGATCAACATGTAGGAGGAACTTTCTTCACAGGCAGACTTCTACAGTTCATCTCAAGTGTTTTCAAGATCCAATGGTTTTTCATTACACTCAGTCAGATTTCATTACGAGGTGAGAAAATCTAATTTTGTTCCATGTATCTGACAGTTTTTCAGACTAATTCATCCTGTCAAGGTGCAGCCTCAACAAACTCACCAGATGGTGTTTATGTGTGCTGGAGCTAGTGTTTCTTGTTCATGTGTCTCTTAAAGTCAAGTGCGGTACTTAGCTACTAGTTACTTAGCTACTAGTTACTTAGCTATTAATTTTTCTGTTTAAAGTCAAGTGCGGTACTTAGCTACTAGTTACTTAGCTACTAGTTGCTTAGCTACTAGTTACTTAGCTATTCATTTTTCTGTTTATAAATTAGGTCTTCTCCTTCATAGGCCTATTTAATCAACAGAGCTTCCTCTGTCCCTGTTCTGAAATTCAATCATATATGTTTTTGGAGATCTCCATGCGTATTGGGCTGATGAACATACACAAAAGGTACTGCTATAATAGTGATAGTACTGCAATCATATTCAGACAGGCCTAAGAAAGTGCAGTGTTTCGCTACACTCGCATTAACATCTGCTAACCATGTGTATGTGACAAATAAAATTTGATTTGATTTAGTAAGCCTAACCTCAACTATCCAGCTATGCACTGGACTATGCTGTTAACAACATAGTAAGCCTTATCTCCCTAAATCTWGGATCTCTTAAACATATGACACATTTGACCATTTAGACATCCTTGCAGACAAAGGACATCCATTCATAGCAAAAACTCAGCAAATACTGCAGTGAATATGGCACAAACAAAAACTCCACTCCCCTAGTCAGATTTGTATTTTCTGTGACAAGGTTACCGGCTTGAGAACTCTGAGTGTCTTTTCGAAATGTCAATAACATTCTTAGATTCAAGCTGTGGTTTTCAAAACACCCTGAAATGATTTCTTGCTCTCAAGCTTTCGTTGAAAGCCTTTTATGCCTTGATATGCAAAACCCAGAGGATTCATTTGTGAAAAAGCTTTCCAGTGTTAATAGAATATTAGAGCACATAAAGGTAAATCACTGAAGGATTGTGTTTTAATACGTCCGGGACGTCATAGTGCAGAACAGGTTCATTCTCCTATCCAAGGGTAGATTCAAATCATTGTTAGTAGATTGAAAGGGCCTTTCTCTGGGACCGGTTTCATGTGTCCTCTTTCTCTTCTACCGAACGCCACAGTGGGATGCCGTCTGATTAATCTTAATGAATTATGGAAATTGCCTTTATCTCAAATAATTTAGGAATGTTTCTGTATTGTTTTATTAATGCACTTTTGAATTACTCTGTATAATCACGTAGCCGTTCTCTGAGCCGTTCAGTGTTTGTTCTTCATTGCGAGCTCTTTATAAAATCCTTGGTGGTCTCTGGCGTATTGCATGCAGGAACGAGAAATTAGTCATTACTGTAATTTAATGATTTCTAACCAAACAAGAGTCAACCTGGATCACTAAACGTATCACCCCATATCGCTCTATTCCCCGCGGTCTAGTCTTTGAGAGCACGTCTCGCCTAAAATGTATACTTAATTAATTGTGTTCATCATCCGGAGAATCCTGTGGTGAATGTACTGTTTCAATTGACAGACAAAATATGAAATGCCCTGACTGAAGCCATGGGCTGAAGAGAGTCTGTAAACGCTGTACAGTATTGTGTTGCGTTATGATAAAGGGCTTTTTGGTTTACATAAAGAGCAGTAGGTCTACTGGAAAAGATAACATGAAGTAAGGTAAAATACACTGAGTTTCTCTTCACACTGACTAAATGAATTTGATGGAGCTACTTTTAGCAACAGGTGAGCTGCATTCTCACACGTCCAGTAATTCATGAATGTAAATAAAAATTAGTTACTGAAACATTGAATAGCAAAATGGCACAAATAACCTATTTAATTTCAGGTGTAATTTTTGTGTAGGTGAATACTTGAGTTAAATGAGTGATAGCCTGTAACAGACAATTGTCTGGCCGTGAGGATGGCTGAGTACAAATAGAGATTAAGCAYCTGCTCTAAAGTGTAGTTATATAAACGCAACATGCAACAATTTCAAAGATTTTTTGCTGAGTTACAGTTCATATAAGKAAATCAGTAAATTAAGTAATTTAAATAAATGTATAAGACCCTAATCTATGGTTTTCACATGACTCGGCAAGGGCGCAGTGGGGAGCCAGGTCCAGCCAATCAGAATGAGTTTCCCCCACAAAAAGGCTTTATTTCAGACAGAAATACTCCTCAGCACCCCCCTCSACCCCTCAGATGGTTCCGCAGGTGAAGAAGYCGGATATGGAGGTCCTGGGCTGGCGTGGTTACACGTGGTTTGCAGTTGAGGCCGTTTGGACCTACTGCCAAATTCTCTAAAACGACGTTGGAGGCGGCTTATGGTAGAGAAATGAACATTAAATCTCTGACAACAGCTCTGGTGGACATTCTGTCAGTCAGCATGACAATTACATGCTCCCTCAACACTTGAGACATCTGTGGCATTGTGTTGTGTGATAAAACTGCATATTTATTGTCCCCACCACAAGTTGCACCCGTGTAATTATCATGCTGTTTAATCAGATTCTTGATATGCCACACCTGTCAGGTGGATGGACTATTTTGTTAAAGGATAAAATKCTCACAAACAGGGATGTTAGCAAATTTGTGCACAACATTCGTGAGAAATACGCTTTTTGTGCATATGGAACATTTCTGAGATCTTTTATTTCAGCTCATGAAACATGGGACCAACACTTTATATGTTGCGTTTGTATTTTTTGTTCAGTATATTTTCCAAGTTTATATTCCCTAAGAGTTATTCCTTTCCACTAAACATTTACTGAACTCTCATCTCTAAATGCACCATCCAACCACTCCCACACCAAGACTTACAGCTGTTACACAAGTACCTTTATGCTTCATCAAATCTGTCACTGATGTATCAGACGTTACCATCAGAGCGGCATCACAGACATACAGGAATTTCCATACATAATGTCACCAATTTATACCCAGGAACCATATCTATGTATACATGTCCCAATCATCCTTATCATACCAGCAGAAGCAGAACCCCACATTATAAGGTTACATATCATAACATTACGGGGTGTGCTGGGGTTAGGAAAGCCATAGGGGCAAAATCAACACAGCTCCACCTGTGTCCTCCRTATCTCTGTGCWTCCTGTGAGCAGCCTGCCTGCCTCTAACCTGTATTTGGTTTCCACAGGGAGGTATAGAGCTGCATGTTGATAAGAACATCAAAAATTACAATGGTCGCAGTATATATCGGTGTGGAAATGGAAGAGTGTGCCATTCGCCCTTTGCCGCCCACAGATTAAGGCTGCAACACAAACAGTCAGAAGGTTCAGCAGGCAGGACTAAGCCTTCTCTTCTCTATTGCAGCTAGGCCCTCTCTCTCTCTCTTTCTCTGCGCTCCATCCAGTTCCACCCCTGCTCGAGACTGTACGTCTTGAATTCCGGTTTATTTTCTGTAAGCTTTTAATGACATGCACTAACAACGTTTTTGGGATTTCTCGGAGGTGGCTTCCTAGCAGGATATCGCTCAGAAGGAAAGAGCATCTTTGTGCAAAAGGGCTTTCGTTGAACGACTTTGGTAGAGGGCAGGGTAATGGGGTACTCGCTAAACAGGGTACTCACTAAATGGCAACAAAAAAAAACAGCAGTTGGTTTTAAGAAACTAACCCGAATGGTCCATTTTACAGTATTTGTTTTGGTTACCCTTAAAACATGTCTTTATTTAATTTATTCGGTGTTCTTACACCACAATCAAGGTCTACTATTTTTTTTTATGTATTTTTCTTCGCTGTGTGAATTTCTTCATAAAAAGCACAAACACACTCTTCAGAAGGAGGGGGGGGGGGGGGTGAAGACCAGAGGAAAAACAGTGTGCCATGTATACAACTCTGGATTAATGAAACTCTGAATTAACACAACTTTGAATTAATACAACTCTGAATTAATGATCAGCGCTCTTCCACTTCAATTAGTCCACTATTTGCAGGACTGGCTAATTGTAAATGAGTTCCAGTGTGGATACTGGACAATTATCGTATGCTAACATCATTAACCTTGCACAAGACAAGTCCCACGGAGGTTGTCTGGGACTGTGACATAAACAGGACTTTTTTTCATGTAATCTGAGTTCATGCATATGCTAACCTCTGTGACAGTTGATGGTTTCCCAGAGAATGCAATGAAAGGGGATACCTTTAGGTTACTGGCCCAACACTCTTAACTGCTAGGCTACCTGTGGGAGAGGTGCTATATGACGGCAGTGCAGTAGGTTGCCTCCTTTTCATGCAGTTCATGGTTTCCCATTCTGACCTCTGTTTCATAATGCTTCATCAACCCCCATGACAGGACCATGTCAGAATGACCACTTTTAGTGTTGTTGATATCCTGCCTCACAGTAATGTTAAAATTCAGTACTGCGCTACTGTGATATAGCACAAACAAGAGCATGGAAAGTTTTAMATTTTTTATTACATTTTGTGCTTGTATTGTGGGGGTTTATATGCACAATAGGGGTGATGAAATTCTTGGCTTTTTATTTTGGCTTTACAGTATTTGATGGTCTTGTGATGGTGGCCTCGGCAATGTTGTAAAATCTATTGTGTTGCAAAGACGTTTGAAACTATGATACAAAACCAAACCCTTTTTCATCCAGTGGTATCCTTTTGAAATAGGTTTATTGAGATAATACTGACACTTTTACTCAATGTTGGTCACCAGGCTTTTAAAAACAGATAGTAAAACAGTTAGTAAAACAGTTGGAGCTCAGCTTATGTCATTTTAATTGGATTGGTGAAACCATCCTACTGGGCACACACTGGTTAAATCAACATTGTTTACACGTCCAATCAATGAAATGACGTTGAACCGACATGGAATAGACGTTGAATTGACGTCTGTGCCCAGTGGGATGGTGTCTTTTCATTCAAAACACTGAAACGTAGTAGTTAGAACTGTTTTTTCTACTGTGCCATCTCCTTTGATGTCTCAAGTTCTCAAAAACACTTCATATTTTTTTCCCAAATCAAATACCTTAAAAAGAAGAGACATCTGCTTCATAAGGCTAAAAAGGAATGGAAATGCTTATGATCTAAAATCGATCTCGAACACAGACACGTTGTTTTGGAGTCACTGAGCTCTGTGACAAAAAGAGGAAAAAGATTTGAAAATGTCACGTCACATGTTTCGAATGAAGGTTTATCTTGCTTGCGTAATCCACAGTTTGTCTTTTTAATGAATAAATACCTTGCAGGTTGGATCTCCTACTGTAGTAGTCCGTTGGAGGAAAAAACACAAACAGGAATTTGGTGGGTGATACAATAACGGCTAGGAATTGGATGTAATCAGTAGTCCAGTAGTCTGGATAGGTGGTTCTATGTTATTTCCAGGTCAAGTCTCTGCTCTGCATCCGTTCAGTAGAATTTCAGGAGTTTTCCATGTTCCCTTAGTGGTCCCTGGTTCCTTCCCAAAATCATTCAATACATAGTTCTCACATCCAAGAAGACCCAGTGGTTTCTGTCAAGGAAGAAATGACTGACGACACCAAGTCTTCAGATCCAGGACAGACAGCACTATCGCGTGACCTGTAAACAGGGGARATAGCAGGGTGTTAGTTCATATTAATGGACACTACAGATTAAACTAGGATTTGCATCTATTTATGACACAGGCGGTGTGTAAAACCCTCAGTCAGTCTGACCTGGCTGCTGGGCTACAAACCCAGAAGAAGATTGAGTGATTAATTACACAACATAGATGGAGCGTTGTTTATTCCAGAAGATCCATCTCAAAGTAAGACCCACACCACACTGCCTGTTACTGTGTACATCTATATTCTATATCTGTCATACTGTGTAGATCTATCTGTCAAACGGGCTGCATACACCAGGCTGAGTTTACAGCCTCAGCTGCTATGGCCATCACTCACCTGTCCTAGGGTGTCAGAGTCAAATACATTGTACTGTAGTATTAGGAATTAGAACTCTATTGCTATGCATTCCAATTAGACTAGTTTGGATTCCTGCTTCACCAAAATGGCTGCCATCATCAGCACATTCTGGAACTATGAAGGTCTATGACATCAGCCCCTGCTTGGTGGTACAGTACGTATGGTACAGCATATGTCATTTCAAAACATACTGCACATGATTCATTTTGACACCCTATTACGCCAAGTATTTCACTGAACATTAATCCAAAGGGCCCTCACAAAGTAGCAGGTTGACGTTTATTGTCATGAGTCTTGCCCAAGAGGCAGAACTAAGCGGTTTCCGCTAGATGGCCCAGCTGCAAAGTCAACATTGGCTATAGGCCTATCGTAAAAAAATATATTTTTGTTCTTCATTTAAGGCTAGGGTTAGCCATTAGAGTTAGCAATGTGGTTAAGGTTAGTGTTAAGGTTAGTGTTAAGGTTAGTGTTAAGGTTAGTGTTAAGGTTAGTGTTAAGGTTAGTGTTAAGGTTTAAAATCAGATYTGATGACTACCCTGCAGAACTACCTCCAATAAATGCCAACCTGTGAATATTAATCCAAAGGGCCTTTACAAAGTACAGTGTGACATGTGCCATATGTGCTGTTAACATGGTCATAATAACAGTGCTGTTACCAAGTACGCGAAAAATTCCTCCCATTTGCTATTTTCCGCTTTCCCTGCAGCCAAAACTATAATTTCCTACTGCCAGCAGGCGAGGGGAATTTGCCATTCAAGATGTGATTTGCATCTCTGGTGGGTAGCCTCCACTCATACAGTAGGTCCGCTATAAGCCCTTGGCAGGCCACTTTTGCATCTCTGGCGTTTATCCTCCACTCAGAGGACAGCTATAAGCCCTAGGCAAGCCATCTAGACATGAGTTAATTCGAAAGACAATAGCAAGGAATTTCTCTAACCTCAAATTGGGCCTGCCACCTTCCAGCTAATCACAGACAGCCAGAGGCTGCAAGCTGTTTCAGTTGTTTCTATAAATACCTTACATTTGTTGTGATTTTAATATGATTCGATTTTTTATGCCGATTTAAAAACAATACAACCACGTGGCCACACTGCATCTAAAATCATAGAGGATGACACAAAAAGTGATACACCTAATAATTTACAGTTCAAGTAGATTCATGATATCATGATTATGACCAAAAATAGCCTACATTTTGCCATTGATTTAATATACTATATTTGAAGCAATACAAACGGTTCCTTTCTAGCAATAAATGCCACTCCCTAAACCGCCTCACCCACTTGAATAAAAGTGCTGATCACTACGTACAATATTGGTGGTGGCACCTCTTAAACACCAYAGAAGAAGCCGAAAAGCCTTCACCAGGAAGTTATCCTTGTTACCTCCTTTCCTTCATCGAGTTTTCAGACCTGTCTTTGATGCCTTGATAGTAGCCAGTAGCTAGCTTTCATAAAATAAAAAGACACTGAAACTAAAGATATGTTGAATTGTTTGTATTTATCACCACCGAACATTTTGTGTGAGGAGAACGGCAAGTGAATGGCAGGAGAACGGCTGGCGCTTTATAAAGCGGTATATCGGGGATGAATGTAGAAGATGGGCAAAAAAGCTGTCGCACGTCGCTCGACCACCGGAGGGACGCCTGCCTCCCGAGTGCTCACTGCTAACTGGGTAGTGGAGCTGTTTACTATGACCATGTTAACTGCAAAGAGAGAACAACTAACAGACTGTTACTATGACATGTTAATGCAAAGAGAGGACAACTAACAGAACTGTTACTATGACCATGTTAACTGCAAAGAGAGGACAACTAACAAACTGTTACTATGACCATGTTAATGCAAAGAGAGGACAACTAACAGAACTGTTACTATGACCATGTTAACTGCAAAGAGAGGACAACTAACAGACTGTTACTATGACCATGTTAACTGCAAAGAGAAGGACAACTAACAGAACTGTTACTTGACCATGTTTAACTGCAAAGAGAGGACAACTAACAAATGTTACTATGACCATGTTAACTGCAGAGAGAGGACACTAACAAGACTGTTACTATGAAATGTTAACTGCAAAGAGGACAACTAACAGAACTGTTACTATGACCATGTTAACTGCAAAGAGAGGACAACTAACAGAACTGTTACTATGACCATGTTAACTGCAAAGAGAGGACAACTAACAGAACTGTTACTATGACCATGTTAACTGCAAAGAGAGGACAACTAACAGACTGTTACTATGACATGTTAACTGCAAAGAGAGGACAACTAACAGAACTGTTACTATGACCATGTTACCTGCAAAGAGAGGACAACTAACAGAACTGTTACTATGACATGTTAACTGCAAAGAGAGGACAAACTAACAGCAACTGTTACTATGACCATGTTAACTGCAAAGAGAGGACAACTAACAGAGCTGTTACTATGACCATGTTAACTGCAAAGAGAGGACAACTAACAGAACTGTTAACTATGACCATGTTAACTGCAAAGAGAGAACACTAACAACTGTTACTATGACCATGTTAACTGCAAAGAGAGGACAACTAACAAAGTGTTACTATGACCATGTTAACTGCAAGAGAGGACAACTAACAGACTGTTACTATGACACTGTTAACTGCAAAGAGAGGAAACTAACAGAGCTGTTACTATGACCATGTTAACTGCAAAGAGGGACAACTAACAGAACTGTTACTATGACCATGTTACACTGCAAAGAGGAGACAACTAACAGAGCTGTTACTATGACCATGTTAACTGGCAGAGAGAGGACAACTAACAGAACTGTTACTATGACCATGTTAATGCAGAGAGAGGACAACTAACAGAACTGTTACTATGACCATGTTAACTGCAAAGAGAGGACAACTAACAGAACTGTTACTAAATGACCATGTTAACTGCGAGAGAGACCAACTAAAGACTGTTCATGACCATGTTAACTGCAAGAGAGGACAACTAACAGAGCTGTTACTATGACCATGTTAACTGCAGAGAGAGGACAACTAAGTGTTACTATGACCATGTTAACTGCAAAGAGAGGACAACTAACAGAGCTGTTACTATGACCATGTTAACTGCAGAGAGAGGAGAACTAACAGAACTGTTACTATGACCATGTTAACTGCAAGAGAGGACACTAACAGACTGTTACTATGACCATGTTAACTGCAAAGAGAGAACAACTAACAGAACTGTTACTATGACCATGTTAACTGCAAAGAGAGGACAACTAACAGAACTGTTACTTGACCATGTTAACTGCAAAGAGAGAACAACTAACAGAACTGTTTATTGACCGATGTTAACTGCAAAGAGAGAACACTAACAGACTGTTACTATGACCTGTTAACTGCAGAAGAGAGACAACTAACAGAACTGTTACTATGACCATGTTAACTGCAAAGAAGGACAACTAAGACTTTACTATGACCATGTTAACTGCAAAGAGAGGACAATAACAGAACTGTTACTATGACCATGTTACCTGCAAAGGAGACAACTAACAGAACTGTTACTATGACCATGTTAACTGAAAGAGAGACAACTAACAGAACTGTTACTATGACCATGTTAACTGCAAGAGAGGAAACTACAAACTGTTACTATGACCATGTTAACTGCAAAGAGAGGACAACTAACAGACTGTTCTATACCATGTTAACTGCAAAGAGAGGACAACTAACAGAACTGTTACTATGACCATGTTAACTGAAAAGAGAGGCAACTAACAGACTGTTACTATGACCATGTTAACTGCAAAGAGAGGACAACTAACAGACTGTTACTATGACCATGTTAACTGCAAAGAGAGGACAACTAACAAGCTGTTACTATGACCATGTTAACTGCAAGAGAGGACAACTAACAGACTGTTACTATGACCATGTTAACTGCAAAGAGGGACAACTAACAGACTGTTACTATGACCATGTTAACTGCAAAGAGAGGACAACTAACAGACTGTTACTATGACCATGTTAACTGCAGAGAGAGGAACACTAACAAACTGTTACTATGACCATGTTAACTGCAAAGAGAGGACAACTAACAGAACTGTTACTATGACCATGTTAACTGCAGAGAGAGGACAACTAACAGAACTGTTACTAGACCATGTTAACTGCAAAGAGAGGACAACTAACAGAACTGTTACTATGACCATGTTAACTGCAGAGAGAGGACAACTAACAGAACTGTTACTATGACCATGTTAACTGCAAAGAGAGGACAACTAGCAGAACTGTTACTATGACCATGTTAACTGCAGAGAGAGAACAACTAACAGAACTGTTACTATGACATGTTAACTGCAAAGGAGAGGACAACTAACAGACTGTTACTATGACCATGTTAACTGCAGAGAGAGGACAACTAACAGAACTGTTACTATGACCATGTTAACTGCAAAGAGAGGACAACTAACAGAGCTGTTACTTGACCATGTTAACTGCAGAGAGAGGACAACTAACAAAGCTGTTACTATGACCATGTTAACTGCAAAGAGAGGACAACTAACAGACTGTTATATGACCATGTTAACTGCAAGAGAGAGGACAACTAACAGAACTGTTACTATGACCATGTTAACTGCAAGAGAGGACAACTAACAGAACTGTTACTATGACCATGTTAACTGCAGAGAGAGGACAACTAACAGAACTGTTACTATGACCATGTTAACTGCAAAGAGAGGACAACTAACAGACTGTTACTATGACCATGTTAACTGCAAAGAGAGGACAACTACAAACTGTTACTATGACCATGTTAACTGCAAAGAGAGGCAACTAACAGAACTGTTACTATGACCATGTTAACTGCAAAGAGAGGACAACTAACAGAGCTGTTACTATGACCATGTTAACTGCAAAAGAGAGGACAACTAACAGAGCTGTTACTATGACCATGTTAACTGCAAAGAGAGGACAACTAACAGACTGTTACTATGACCATGTTAACTGCAAAGAGGACAACTAACAGAGCTGTTCTATGACCATGTTAACTGCAAAGAGAGGACAACTAACAGAACTGTTACTATGACCATGTTAACTGCAGAGAGAGGACAACTAACAGAACTGTTACTATGACCATGTTAACTGCAAAGAGAGGACAACTAACAGAACTGTTACTATGACCATGTTAACTGCAGAGAGAGGACAACTAACAGAACTGTTACTATGACCATGTTAACTGCAGAGAGAGGACAACTAACAGCGTGTTACTATGACCATGTTAACTGCAAAGAGAGGACAACTACAGAACTGTTACTTGACCATGTTAACTGCAAGAGAGGACAACTAACAGAAGCTGTTACTTGACCATGTTAACTGCAAGAGAGAGGACAACTAACAAACTGTTACTATGACCATGTTAACTGCAAAGAGAGGACAACTAACAGAACTGTTACTTTGACCATGTTAACTGCAAGAGAGAGGACAACTAACAGAAACTGTTACTATGACCATGTTAACTGCAAAGAGAGGACAACTAACAGACTGTTACTATGACCATGTTAACTGCAAAGAGAGGACAACTAACAGAACTGTTACTATAGCATGTTAACTGCAAGAGAGAGGACAACTAACAGAACTGTTACTAATGACCATGTTAACTGCAGAGAGAGGACAACTAACAGAACTGTTACTATGACCATGTTAACTGCAGAGAGAGGACAACTAACAGAACTGTTACTATGACCATGTTAACTTGCAAAGAGAGGAACAACTAACAGAACTGTTACTATGACCATGTTAACTGCAGAGAGAGGACAACCTAAACAGAACTGTTACTATGACCATGTTAACTGCAAAGAGAGGACAACTAACAGACTGTTACTTGACCATGTTAACTCAGAGAGAGGACAACTAACAACTGTTACTATGACCATGTTAACTGCAAAGGAGGACAACTAACAGAGCTGTTCCTATGACCATGTTAACTGCAGAGAAGAGGAACTAACAGAAACGTTACTA
>NW_019942630.1:409440-422122 GCF_002910315.2 Salvelinus sp. IW2-2015
GACGGGATAACAGAACTGTTACTATGACCATGTTAACTGCAAAGAGAGGACAACTAACAGAACTGTTACTATGACCATGTTAACTGCAGAGAAGAGACGACTCTGTTAGTTGTCCTCTCTTTGCAGTTAACATGGTCATAATAACAGTCCCCTTTAAGTACAACATGCTAACATATTTAGTGTGAAGAAGTATAAGTGGGTCTCGTTATCACACACATTCATAGGTGTTCCTATTTGTGTATTGGCACATATTAGTGTCATTCAATTAGTGAGTGGCGGAAGCTCCATGGTCTTGGCCTGAAAAGCAGCGCGGAGCGTAGGGCTCGGAGCCAAGCGACAGGATGTGTCAGTACTCCAATGCACACTGTTCCAAGATATGCCTTAATCCAAATCAAATCAAATGTTATTGGTCACATACAYGTGTTTAGCAGATGTTATTATGGGTGTAGCGAAATGCTTGTGCTTCTAATTCCGACAGTGCAGCAATATCTAACAAGTAATATCTAACAATTTCACAACAAATACCTAATACACACACATCTAAGTAAAGGAATGGAATTAAGAATATGTAAATATATGGATGAGCAATGTCAGAGCGGCATAGACTGAGATACATGTAGAGTCTCACTTTCTAACAGACCTCACACACCAATATCTAACATCTAAAAATACATTAGGCTGTAGTTTTCTGTTTGCGGGTGCTGGAAAAGGGGAACATAAGATTCACCCATCRCTGTTTCAGGAGGTACAGTTTAATCTTCACATGTCAGTGAGACTCATCAGGAAGCTGGGATAAAAGACCACATTTGACTGGTCAGGCTCAAACTAAGCCCTGATTCAAAGCTTCATGGACAAACAAACAAAAAACAAACACAAACAAACAACTGCCTACCCCTGATAAAGAAACAAAATKATGTTGTTATTTCAATTTTGTCCTTTGCTTGTCACCAATAGGGATTGAATGACACAGTAGGTTTGACATAGTATCTGCACTAGCATTGAAGGCTCAACCATGTAACATCATGTGTGACAAGGCTTACAATGAGTAAGAACGTCCATCACAGTGGACCTACAGTACAGAAAATCAACATCGGTCTCAAGCACCCTTCTTCATTATCTTAGTCCAAACTAGGGGTGTGAGCAGTTTAAACATTACAATATTTAAACGAGGTTGGTATCCTTAACATTAAGAAAAATCCCTAAACAAAAAAACWATTTAATCACAGTAAAGTTATCACAAAACATTATTTTCCATGTTATAGCCTAACCAGACTATAAAGGCCTGGGGAAAGTTGTGTAATTTAAATAAAACCAGAGAGGAAGAGGCAAACTTTAGGCTACTTTGGTGAATATGTGAGGCATGCAAGACAATTAAGACATTGCAAGATGCAGATTAGCAARACATATCCACGTGGTTCTGCCTGCCCCTCCTCTCTCTCCCTCCAGCTGGCCTGCCTGCCTGCTCTTTCTCTTAGCTAATGACACAGGTGTCTATTCAGTCTTCGGTCTGTATTCGGTCTGATGCGTGCAGAATATCCTAGTTTAGACAATTCAAGGTACCGATGTCTCCATAGTACAGAAGTATCTTCGGGCCAGTCTTGCGAGCACAGAGTACGCTCCTCTACTGTTTTTCGCACATAATATGAAATTACAGTACGCTACCGGTATAGCCTGAATTGATTACCCTATAATATAATGGTAGGTGGCCCCTTGAAAGCGCCTCGGCTACTGTGTGTTTGTTTGGCTGTTAAAGGCTCTGCATGGTCAATCTGAAATCTGCAGTGGCAGTATATAGCATTTACTGTGATGCGGCCTCCGCAGAAGTCAGAGCAGAGCAGAGCAGAGCTGTTGTGTAGAAAGTTGTCAAGGAAGTGAGTTTGTGTTTATACAGGACCTCTCGTCCCAACCTACCGTCAACCAATCATGTCAATGCAGAGCTATACAGAGCCCTCCACATTGTTAAAACATTTGGGACAAGCACAGCGATGCAGTATGGAGCTCGATTTGGCCTCCGCAAGCTCTGTGATTGTGTCAAACCCTCCGTGATTGTATCAAACCCTCCGTAAGGAGTCTCCTGATGGCATTTCCAGAGCAAGCATCCCAGCTAGCAATGAGGAATCGGCCCAGAAGCGGCCCGCTTCCCGGGGGCCGGAACTGATTGTATCGGCCCGGAATCGGGCGTCGGACTCGGCTCGGAATCAAAATGAATGACTGCCCAGAATCGGTCCAAGTACATCGAGCCGTTTCTGTCTTCCAGAATTCAGCCGACTTTGCCGGCATCTTAGCAGAATCCTCCCAGAAGCGGACAGATGCAAATGTAAATAAATGTATACAAAATTACCCGATTAAGTAATTTTAAATATTACTATTATACATTTTACACATGCAAATTATACCCATCCACAAAGAAACATGTCTCGGAGGAAACATACACCTGGTGACTGTGTCACTGTGCATGCGCCTAGCCCGCCACAGGAGTCACTTCAGCGAGATGGGACAAGGACATACYGGCCGGCCAAACACTCCCCTAACTCGGATGACATTGGGCCAATTGTGCGTCGCCTCATGGGTCTCGAACCAGCATCTGTAGAAATGCAGTTTGCACTGTTACGCAGTGTCTTAGACCGCTGCGCCACTCGGAAAGTTCCTTCCACAAAGTATTTAATGCTTATCAATTCCCTTGCACAACGTATCACAATACTGAAATACTACACAGGACTCTTAAAGAATTTCATTTAAATGTTAATTGTATTTTTTTTTATCACAGAAACAATGAGAAAATATGGAAAAATAAAAAATGAAATGTTAATTATATAAAGCAGCCCGTGTAATCATCTTCCAGAGAGTAACGTTAGCCCCAATCGACCTGAGCAGCAAGTAATACATTTGGGCCAGATAACTCACACCGGAATGGTCCCGAGCTCAATCCCCACATCCTAGCCATAAGTAATACTGCCGAAGGTGACCCAGACTCGTGTCACATGACGTCGGCCGAGTCTGACTCAGCCGAGTGCCACTACTATCAGCCGGAATCGGCCCAGTTCCACTGTGCTAGCTGGGATGAATTGGCTTTTAGGGTAGGCTACACTACAGCTTTTTCAACGCAGACACGAAACCTTCTCAGGAGACATGAATGGCATTTTACTTGTCTGTAAAGTAATTCCTAACTTCCATCACYTGGCAACCTGAACTCTCAATCCTAGCCTGCCTGCTGCCTGCCTGAGCGCAGACCACTCTTTCCTAAAAAAGTAATTTCAAGTTAGTTAAATATCGCTACTTATCAAGACATTTAATAGAACGAAAGCACATCTAGCTATCCTACCATAAAACAAAACTGCTTTAACAACACAGCAGCACATAAATAAGCAATGTTTATTGTTGTCAGGGAAACAATAGAACATCATGCCGGAGCAGAATTCTACTGTCTGAAAAGAGACAGACGCCCTTTTTTTAGTTGTCTGAAAAGTTAGATGATCCACGTTACTGTAGCTGCGTTCTTTGTCTGTAAAGGGTCGCGGAAGATAGAACTTCATTGCCCGGCCCTAGTGGTCATATACCCTAAATAGGAACATTATTCTGCAATGTGAATTGATGTGGAATTTTATGATTTTTATTATAATTTTAAAAGAAAACCATAAAAAAATGGCAGTTTAAAGTTAAGAAATGTTTTCCATTAGTCACATCCTTAGTCCAAACACAGTAAGCTCTTTGTAGGCCTGTTATTTTGCAAACTTACCCAGCTTCTCATCACAGACATCCAACTAATTCTCTGTTACATCACAACACTTGTCCTGTGAAATTGCTCTGTGACGCTTGTTATGTGTGATGTGTGTTGATTGATATGATGTGAAAGCAGAGGTGAGGGCATGACTGGTGACATTAGCGGAAGGATTCTAACCCCTGGTCTGGTCTTGCCTGGCCAGTGTGAGGCTCTGTGTCTGCTCTTTGACATGGGGAGAATGGAGAGCTGCTAAGGTCGTTCGAGAGATGCCCTGGGGGCTTTGTGGAGGTGATTTGTTATTGTGAATCTGTCGTGATGTGAAGTGACACCGTCATTTGTTATCAGCCATAAATAGGACTTGGATCAATATGGAGAGATGGTGAGCCACTGATAGTCTATTGATAGTTTGTTGATTTATAGGGGGACTCTATTTATTACAAAATAATGTATTACCACTTTAACATGGTAAAAACACACATTAGCAAGTATAGAAAACAAATAATTGAATGAATGCTACTACCCACGCACACTTCTTATTCTGAAAACTGGAAGTATCTTTTTAGGAGCTTACCATGTTGTAGATTTTTACACAACCCCCAAAAATGCAGAGTTTTATTAGACCATTGAACAAAAACCTACTGCTTAAAAACAAACTTCTCATTTAGAAAACAGCCTACGTGGCATCGATATGATGCTACAAAGAGTAAATAGGATAATTTTTGTAATAAAGTCAAGTCACCCAATATTGTTTTGTGAGACTTGTGTTCTTGACTGCATCACAAAGTCAATTAAGGTTTGTTTCAATCCTGCCCACATCTGGCAGCACACAAGTAATGATCAATTCGAAGTGAAGCTGCACGCGACCCAATCGTAATGCCTGTGGTAAATTGGGTTGACTTTGGATATCCCTATGGGGCTAGTTAGGGACCATCTGTAAATTACACAATGTACAGGAGACAATATGTTAAAATTCCAATAGCTCAAATTTCAATGACTTAAAAACCTCAAACCAACTATAAATTGTAGAAATTCACATACAGATATTGAATGGGAAAACTAAAAGGTGTGCAATATGAAAATATTGTCTCATTTACATTGTGTAATTTATTGACGGTCCCTAACTAGCCCCGGAGATGGGCTACCCAAAGTTAAACCAACTTTGCCACGTCCGTACACTAGCTGAAGACAATTGGCTAAATAATTTGCCAAATTTTTCCCACCTGTGAACACACACAGGAGACACCTACATCAACACACAGCCCAAAACCAACTGACGTTTGAATTCAGCTATGGCCGCTACCCTTTCTTAATGAACCAAAACTTAAATGAGGCCAAATCAAGAAGTGCAGTCGCCCTTTAAATACCACAATGCAGGTTCCATTCAATTGAGCCCATAATCAATCTTCACAGATGTCACCTGTTTACAGAACCATGTAGCTAAGTCCTTGGCGAAAACATGTCACTGAGCCCCCTAATGTAGTGTATGGTGTCCCTCTCCCACTGTCTCTCCGTGGGGGGTGGTGGTGGTTGTCAACATGGAGGGAAGCCCTCAGAGTCCCCAAATCAAACAAACTGAGCTTCTGTCTAGCCCTACTGTAATGTAGCAGTCACCTGCACACCAGGCTGCCTGCATCTCTGCCTGCCTGCCTGTCTGCCTGTCTGTCTGTCTGTCTGCCTGCCTGTCTGCCTGCCTGTCTGCCTGCCTGCCTGCCTGCCTCTGTGAGAGAGAGGGGGTATACATTATTAACCTGGTTAAAATAAAAAAAAGTCTGCCTCGCCCAGGCCCTCCACACAATGAATAATGGAGAAGGCAGCTCAAGTACAGGCGTTTGGTGAGTCAAACACCAGGCCGTGATAGATGGCTCTGGGCCCACTGTGTCACACACACCCCCTTCCTCCCTCACCCCCAACCCCACCCCAAACACAGACACACATAACCTCTGGAATCACCCTATCCTGCACTGAACATCCACCTCCACGGCTCAGTTTTTCTTCACAGGCTGTTTGTTTGTTTCTTTGTTGTTTTTTGCCTGTTTTGTTTCCTTGCTGACGTTTGAAGTTACATCCAAGACTACTCAGATTTTTTCAAAGGCAGGCCCCGACCCAAGCCTGTTCTCTTATCCCATTGCCAAATGCAAGTGGGTCAGATGGAAGCGCAAGAGTTCTCTGTATACCGATAGGCAGGCAGGCAGGAAGGCAGGCAGAGACGTTTAAAGGCCCAAGGCAGCCGTTTTTATATCAATTTCTAATAATTTCTGGGTAAAGATTTGCTACCTTACTATAAAAGATTTCCATTAAAATCTCAAGCAAGAATTTTGCTAGGACTGCTGGATCTGAGTGGGAAGAGAAACTGAAAACTAGCTGTTATTGGCAGAGATGTTTGAAACTCTCTTTTTTATTGGTCTATTAACCAATTTACAACATGGTGATGTCACCATGGAGATCGAAAACTCCAGCTCATGCAAACCTGCTGATTAGAAGGTGCTGTGTAGATTGTATTTTCAACCAGCAACTATCATAAATTAACACCGATAAAATGTTTTCAGAATTGTACAGTGTTAGTTTCAACAKATGTTGTATAATATGATATAAAACACAGAAAAAATGAATGTTGACTGCACTGGGCCTTTAAGGATAATGTTGGCTTTCCTAGGTGGGCATTTTTTCAGCCGCTGTAGGAGCTGGGATATACAGTCATTTTAGCCATAGACTTGCATTTTCTATTTCAAGGTGATTATCTTTCATATTTATCACCAGAGCCTGCTGTCAAACTGTCATATGTAACTCAGAATTACAGTTTTCATATGAAAATCATATGAAAAAAATCTAATAAAATGGGTGTATATAATATTAATTTATTTTACCTTTATCTGAATGGGAGTCACCATTGAGACAAAGGTCTCTTTTACAAGGGAGCCCTGCAAAAACACAATTTACAAAATAAAGTCAAATGCAATTGTCAAATCTGATCCTCCCCTCCTGCGTTCGACGTCTCCAGTTTACTAACCACCAGCCCTGGCTACCCATCATTACGCACACCTGCACCTCATCATCAGTTACACCTGGACTCTATCGCCTTCCTGATTACTCCCCATATTATAGCACTCTGTTGTTATTTCCCATCAGCTGTTATAGACTGTTCCTATTTCCCGACGCTACTCCTGTTTTTGTATTGTTTATTGTTCGTGCTCTATTAAACTCTCCAAATGCACCTGACTCCCAGCGTCTATGTTACAGAATAACACCTCAATATTATGGAAGCAGCAGCTGATCAAGGCTTCTCCTAGATGGTCAGCGAACAGGGAAACCTACTTCGCCAACACCACAACCAGCTGGCTCAACTGGGAATGGCTATGGAAGAGGTCCTCCTCGTTCTGCAGCGTCTCAACGTTATCCAAGGGGCATCACCTCCCTCGGGCGGAGGATTATCAAATACATTCTTATTTGTCACATGCGCCGAATACAACAGGTGTAGACCTTACCGTGAAACACTTACTTACAAGCCCTTAACCAACAATGCAGCTCAAGAAATAGAGTTAAGAAAATATTTACTAAATAAACTAAAGTAAAAAATTATAAAAAGTAACACAATAACAATAACGAGGCTATATGCAGGGGGTACCAGTACCGAGTCAATGTGCAGGGGTACAGGTTAATCAAGTTAATTTGTACATGTAAGCAGGGGTAAAGTGACTGCATAGTCACACTTTTCTCAATATAGGGGGTGCTGTTTCAACATTAGCATTTATCGTCTCCAAATTAAACTGCCTCATACTCAATTCTTGCTCGTACAATATGCATATTATAGTTATTATTGGATAGAAAACACTCTCTAGTTTCTATAGCCGTTTGAATTATGTCTCTGAGTGAAACAGAACTCATTCTACAGCACTTTTCCTGATATGGAGTGAGATTTCAGACATTTTGGCCTCTGGTCCCAGGTCAGTTTTAAAGTCCCTGTAAATCCTATGAGGATACAAACACTGCCCATGCCTTCCTCTAGATGTCAGTAAGAGGTGACAATTTGAATGGAGTCGATTGGGCAATCAGGGCCAGTATAAAACAGAAAAGACCGGATGTACCGTTCTTTTCTGCTGCGCCTCACGCAAGATGGACGTCGGACTCTCTCTCTTTCCAAGCGTTGGTTAGCCACTTATATATCGCCGGTCATGTTTTTACTCGTTATGTGTTAAAAACATCATAAGGTAGTTAATTTAAACCGTTTATAGCAATTTATATCCGTTTAGTGCGATTTTGAGGCATTGCTTTGTGATGCACATTGAAGCACCGGGCACGTTTCGGGTCCGGTCGAACGTTAGTGGGCATTTCGACGGACAGAGACAGCTTTCGACCAAAAGAAGATTAGACCCAAGAAAGGATACATTGCCCAAGATACTGATGGAAGAACAGCTCACAGTAAGAACTATTTATGATGATAAATCGCTGTTCTGTTGAAAATTTTTAAACGCATATGTCGCCATTTTGTTATGTGTAGCTTCGCTTGGCGGACCCGGTATTGCACAGTAAGGATAATTTTACAAATGTAAGTCAGCGATTGCATTAAGAACTAATTTGTCTTTCGATTCCTGTCAACCCTGTATTTTTTTGTCAAGTTTATGATTAGCTATCGATTAGACTAGATCACTCTCAAATATAGCGCCGACATTTTCAGGGCAGTTTTGCTAGTATTCTCATTGTATAACCACGTTTTTTGTGGCTAAATATGCACATTTCGAACAAACTCTATATGTATTTTGTAATATGATGTTACAGGAGTGTCATCGAAGAATTCTGAGAAGGTTAGTGAAAAAATAATATATTTTGGTGATCATAACGTTATCGCTCCCCTTGCCTTTGATTCATGCTGGGTACGTTTGCACATGTGGTATGCTAATATAACGATTATTGTGTTTTCGCTGTAAAACGCTTAGAAAATCTGAAATATTGTCTGAATTCACAAGATCTGTGTCTTTCCATTGCTATGCTTGTCTATTTTATGAAATGTTTTATGATGAGTAAATTGGTAATCACGTTGCTCTGTATTTATTCTAGTCGAGTTGTGATGGTGGGTGCAATTGTAAACTATGATTTCTACCTGAAATATGCACATTTTTTCTAACAAAACTATCCTATACAATAAATATGTTATCAAGACTGTCATCTGATGAGGTTTTTTCTTGGTAGTGGCTATCAATATCTTTATTTGGCCGAATTGGTGATAGCTACTGGTGGAGGCCGAAAACTGGTGGACAAAGAAAAATGGTGTCTTTTGCTAACGTGGTTAGCTAATAGATTTACATATTGTGTCTTCCCTGTAAAACATTTTAAAAATCAGAAATGATTGCTGGATTCACAAGAAGTGGATCTTTCATCTGGTATCTTGGACTTGTGATTGAATGATATTTAGATGCTACTATTTACTTGTGACGCTATGCTAGCTATGCTATTCAGCTTTTTTACTGGTGGGGGGTGGGGGGTGCTCCCGGATCCGGGTTTCTGACTCGTTAGAAGTTAAAGGCACAGTCAACTTAGTGTATGTAAACTTCTGACCCACTGGAATTGTGATACAGTGAGTTATAAGTGAAATAATCTGTCTGTAAACAATTGTTGGAAAAATTACTTGTGTCATGTACAAAGTAGATGTCCTAACCGACTCGCCAAAACTATAGTTTGTTAACAAGAAATTTGTGGAGTGGTTGAAAAACGCGTTTTAATGACTCCAACCTATGTGTATGTACACTTCCAACTTCAACTGTAGCTCCTCTGGGCAGCTCGCGGGTGGGTTTCCCTTTGTAGTCCGTAATAGTTTGCGAGCCCTGCCACATCCGATGAGCGTCAGAGCCGGTGTAGTAGATTCAATCCTTGTCCTGTATTGACGCCATGGCTTCTGGTTGGGATATGTACGTACGGTCACTGTAGGGATGACGTCGTCGATGCACTTATTGATGAAGCCGGTGACTGAGGTGGTACAGTGGTTTGTCCTGTAAAAGTTGCAGCGTACTGCAGCACAGCTTGTGTGGTGTCACAGAATTCTATGGCATTTTATTTAACTGCCAACCACTGGTAATAGTTAGTGCTAGTTTGGCAACCAGAGTTTGGCCACCAGAGGGCATCTTTGAGAAGCATTTGAAAGCCTTCAGTAGTGTCTGTACTAGAGAATTTAAAACCTTTTTTGTAAGAACATAGTATATGGGACTGATATTAAGAAATTTAGCTTAATACATTTTATTAATATTATGGTGTTTCTATTCAAAGAAAAACTAAAAAACCTCGGTTCCAGTTAGGATGGATTGGAAAATATGGCGCTGTACAACATGATGGTCGAGAGTAGGCTACAGTACTTGGTTATTTAGCTAAAGAATCCCCGTGTCGTGTGGGCACGCGGGAGACCGGGGTTCAATTCCCCGACGGGGAGGAAGGAGTAGGCTGTCCTTGTAAATAAGAATCTGACTTGCCTAGTTAAATAAAGGTTACACTAAGAGCATAACATTTCTAATTGTAGTCTAACCAATACCCAAACGGAGATTCAGTGAAAATAAAAAATCTCATTGATTTATCAAGGAATCCAAGATGGCGTAGCAGTCGGACGTGTCTTTGTTTTGTCCTGTCCCGTGTAAATAGTCTTCGTATTTTTCGTATACATTTCGTATATATTATATTTTAAATTTCACTTTCCATCTAGGAACTGAATATACATTCCTAACATTCCGCCTCACCCCAATGTGGTACGGACCTGCTATTTTTTTTTATACTTTAGAACGTAACCCATCAGAAGCTAGCCAGATAACTAGCTACTAGCTAGTAGTCAGTTAGCCACTGCTGCGGTCTTCACCCTCACTCGGACACAGCCAGCTTCAATACGGGCCAATACCTGCCAGTCTGCAAGCGCGATATCAACCCAGACATATAGGACTGCTTTTCTTCTACCACAATCACCGGATTCCTGACGCCAAGCTCTGGACAATTACACCGTATCACACAGCTAGCTAGCTGCAACCGAGTGGCTACTACTGGCTAACACCTCTGTCCCGAAGCAAGCACCAGTTAGCCTGAGCTAGCCTCGAGCTAGGCCATCTGCGCTAGCTGAAGAGGTCTACCAGCGAATTCTTGGGCTACAATACCAGCTACAAGCTAATTTAGCCATTTTTTTGCCGCTGCTAGTAGCTTTTACCTTCTGCACAGACACCAGCCCTGTTATTAGCCTGGATATTACTCACCAATTTACCAGCATCGGACTGTCTCTCGACAACAACGCCGGATTCCTGCCCGTAATCCCTGAGCCACTGCTTCTGATCCTCACAGCTAGCTTGCGGCTAGCGCAGCTAGCGCCACTGCCACGAAGCTAGCACCAGTTAGCAAAACAATTCTACAATTCACAACCTCTCTTTCGCCATCGCCATCTGGCTTGGATTCTCTGTCGCACACGACCACGTCTGAGCAGACCCCTCCGTCTGAGCAGACCACCCCCCGGGCTACTAACTTTAAACGCCGCGTGCTAAGCTTAGTGGAGGCCTCCTGCTCCATCTACGGCTGCCCCTGGACACTATGATCACTTGCTACATAGCTGATGCATGCTTGACTGTCCATTAATTCACGGTACTCCATTCTGTTTATTTGTGTTTTATCTGTCGGCTCTGTGCTTTAACTCAGGATCTGTGTGTTAGTTAATCCGACCCTCTCTGCCTAGTCGTCGCCATTTTACCTGTTGTTGCTGGTTTAGACTAGCACCCTTGTTATTCTGCTGTTATCTTACCTGTTGTTTTAGCTAGCTCTCCAATCAAGACTGCAATCACTTTATGCCTTATTGTATGTCTCTCTCAAAATATCATTATTGCACTTGCCATACTGTTGTTCAGGCTAGTATTATCATTATCATTGTTTTGGTTTGCAATGGACCCTGTAGTTCCTACTCCGTAACCTCTGATACCTCCTTGGTCCCACCCCCACAACATGCGGTGACCTCACCTCATTGAGACCAGCATGTCCAGAGATACAACTCTCTTTATCATCACCCAGTGCCTGGGCTTGCCTCCGCTGTACCCACGCCCCACCATACCCTGTCTGCACATTATGCCCAGAATCTATTCTACCACGCCATAAATCTGCTCCTTTTATTCTTTGTCCCCAACGCTCTAGGCGACCAGTTTTGATAGCCTTTAGCCGCACCCTCATCCTACTACTCCTCTGTTCCTCGGGTGATGTGGAGGTAAACCCAGGCCCTGCATGTCCCCAGTCACCCTCATTTGTTGACTTCTGTGATCGAAAAAGCCTTGGCCTCATGCATGTCAACATCAGAAGCCTCCTCCCTAAAGTTTGCCTTACTCACCGCTTTAGCACACTCTGCCAACCCTGATGTCCTTGCCGTATCCGATATCCTGGCTTAGGAAGGCCACCAAAAATTCTGAGATTTCCATACCCAACTATAACACTTTCCGTCAAGATAGAACTGCCAAAGGGGGAGGAGTTGCAATCTACAGCAGAGATAGCCTGCAAAGTTCTGTCATACTTTCCAGGTCTATGCCCAAACAGTTCGAACTTCTAATTTTAAAAATTAATCTCTCCAGAATAAGTCTCTCACTGTTGCCGCCTGCTACCGCCCCCCTCAGCTCCCAGCTGTGCCCTGGACACCATCTGTGAATTGATCGCTCCCCATCTATGCTTCAGAGTTTGTTCTGTTAGGTGACCTAAACTGGGATATGCTTAACACCCCGGCAGTCCTACAATCCTAAGCTTGATGCCCTCAATCTCACACAAATCATCAAGGAACCCACCAGGTACAACCCTAAATCCGTAAACATGGGCACCCTAATAGACATTATCCTGACCAACCTGCACTCCAAATACACCTCTGCTGTCTTCAATCAAGATCTCAGCGATCACTGCCTCATTGCCTGTATCCGCCACGGGTCCGCGTCAAACGACCACCCCTCATCACTGTCAAACGCTCCCTAAAAACACTTT
>NW_019942630.1:423311-429254 GCF_002910315.2 Salvelinus sp. IW2-2015
CTGTTCACACTGCTATGCTTTATCTTGGCCAGGTCGCAGTTGCAAATGAGAACTTGTTCTCAACTAGCCTACCTGGTTAAATAAAGGTGAAATAAAAAAATAAAAAAATAAAAAAAGACCAGTCTCCATGCTTGTCTCAGAGCAGCGCAAAACGGTGCTAAAATAGTTGTAGGCTATTGCTTCAAATCCTGTTGCTTCTAACATCAATATGCTCTTTAAATAAATAAAACCTACACCACTTTTAACATCACATTACTCAACACTAGTGAGACTCATGTCGCCTACGTTAGGCCTACAGGATATCGAAAAATATGACTCTCCATCAATAATTACATATAGAGGATTGAAGGATTCTAAATTAAAACCAAAAGCCGCCTCATGGGTCTCCCGATGGCAGCCGGCACTGGTATCTGTAGCAACGCATTTTGCATTGCGATGCTGTGATTTAGACAGCTGGTGACTTAGACAGCTTCGCCACTGAGGAGGCCCCATCCACAAAGTATCAAAATACAGGGAGGTGTTGGTAAAGGTATATTGTCCTGCTAATAGCCCATAATTTTGATCCAAAGCCATGAATGAGTGAGTCACTCAGCTTTATGTAGGTGCCATCAACTTGATTATATATAATGATATTTTGGAGGATATTTTGTTTAAAAAAAAATGAAAGTGAGCGATTGTAATCTGAATAAAGGTGAAAACATTTATTTCTGTTTTTAGAGGGAGAGAAATGCTGGGTCAATTGTGTGCCACCCTATGGGACTCCCAATCACGGTCGGATATGATACATAATAATTCTTCTTGTGGTATTATTTGTTTAGTTTTTTTCTGATGGATTAAACTGAAATTGCAACCAATCACAGCCGGTTGTGATACAGCCAACCTAACTTAGAAATACATTTGACGATAGAATTCTCCCCTTACTTTATATAATTCTAAATTAATAAGAATAATTGCTTTGTTTAAAAAATAACATTATTTTGGAGATGATTTGCATCCTGTAGCTCTAACTCCAAAATGTTTTGGAGTTAACTGCAAAAATAGCTGAAGCTGGAGACTAATATTTCCCTCACTAACTTTTAACATCAGATATCTGAGCAGCTAACTGACCGCTGCAGCTGTACACAGCCCATCTGTAAATAGCCCATCCAATCTACCTACCTCATCCCCATATTGTTTTTATTTACTTTTCTGCTCTTTTGCACACCACTCCTCACGCCATTTGCACACACTGTATATAGACTATCTTTTTTTCTATTGTGTTATTGACTGTACGCTTGTTTATTCCATGTGTAACTCTGTGTTGTTGTTTGTGTCGCACTGCTTTGCTTTATCTTGGCCAGGTCGCAGTTGTAAATGAGAACTTGTTCTCAACTAGCCTACCTGGTTAAATAAAGGTGAAATAAAAAACAAATTAAAAAACATTGGTGCAAAGAAACTGAAAGTAGATTTACCCAACTCTGAGGAGACCGAAGGGATTTCCACAGGTAGCCATCCCTGAATTAAGGCCATTCCCTTAATTATGTGAGGCACTGGTTCCCAACCAGTGGTACTAGGACCCCTGGGGGTACTTGGCCTATCCACAGGCATTACATTAGAAGGTAAATCAGGGGTATTCTGGGCAGTGCACATTTCAGTTGGTGGTACAGTAACCAAAAAAGGTTGGAGTTTTTGTAAGAGAGCTTTATAGATAAAATAAATCATTGAATTGACCTACATAACTTCAAAGAGGGCCAGCCTACTTTCTGTAAAGATTGCAGTGACGAGTACTGCACCTATCACCCTTAATACAACGTTGTGTTACGTAATACGTGATACGTGGCTAAGTTTGCGTGTGTGGGTCTCTCACTGCAACCTCTAGATACTCCTCCTTCAGTATACACATATTTGACAGTATCTCAGCAGAATTGAGCCTTTTTGATCATATTAACTTTGAATGTATTGGTCCTGACAGGTACAGACACACAACCAGTGGGTGACTACAGTTGGCTATGTAGAGGACCAATCAACACCTTTACTTACTGAAGATTCTACGTCATGGTGGACTTTAGAAGAAACAAAATTGTGTGTGTGTGTGTGTGTGTGTGTGTGTGTGTGTGTGTGTGTGTGTGTGTGTGTGTGTGTGTGTGTGTGTGTGTGTGTGTGTGTGTGTGTAACAGTACATGTGATGCATTTTCTTACATTATGCACCCACCTTCGTCGTCTTCACTTTGTTTCCCGTACTGCAGCTCCAGCCTTTCAGATCAGGCAAAACTTTACACTCCTCCCCATCCATACATGGATGCATCTGACACCACCACTTCTGGGCAACTATGGATGCTGCAAGAGGCAAAGAGAGAGGGACACAAGCGGTTAAAGTGTGCCCTTTACAAGGCAGTGAAAATATACATTCACTAGTAGACTGCAGTAACAACTGAACCAACAAAAGTCAGTTTTTTTTCTGTTTCTACTAAAATGTCAATGAAAGTGAATGGAAAGTATTTTGATACACGACTGACAGTACAGAAATGAGATCCTCCATGACTGACAGTACAGAAATTAGATCCTCCATGACTGACAGTGGAGTAGTGAGATCCTCCATGACTGACAGTAGAGTAGTGAGAGATCCTCTGTGACTGACAGTAGAGTAGTGAGAGATCCTCCATGACTGACAGTAGAGTAGTGAGATCCTCCATGACTGACAGCAGAGTAGTGAAATCCTCCACGACTGACAGTAGAGTAGTGATCCTCCACGACTGACAGTAGAGTAGTGATAGATCCTCTGTGACTGACAGAGTAGTGAGATCCTCCATGACTGACAGTACAGTAGTGAKATCCTCCAAGACTGACAGCAGAGTAGTGAAATCCTCCACGACTGACAGTAGAGTAGTGAGAGATCCTCCATGACTGACAGTACAGTAGTGAGATCCCCCATGAACGACAGCAGAGTAGTGAGATCAACTGGTTACCATTCCGGGTCAGGAAGTGACCAGAACGTGTTGATCATTATTCCCACACGGGATTAGTGGAGGTGTCTTGCGCCAGATCCTGAACCCATGCAAGTGGGGCGACACGGGTTACTAAGGAGGAGCGCAAACGTGAACGTGGACCAACAGCTGCCTCTACTTGTGGTAGCTCGGGACATTACATCTCCGCTTGTCCTCAGCGCCGTTAAACTGCCCGGCTTTTGTTTTGGGAGGACTTTTAGCGAGCCAGTTTCAACCTTCCAAGAACCCTGTCAGACCCCGTTTTCCTGCGACCCTCATGAATAAGAATCAGAGTTTAGCGTGAACGCTTTTATCGATTCAGGTGCCGATGGCAGCTTTATTGATGGAACAGCTGGGGCTTTCCAAGGAGCAATTGCCGGAAGCCATTGAAGCAACCACTCTGAACGGCGTAGTCTGGCACGGATCACTATGAGGACTGAACCGGTTAAGATGTTGTTTGTCGGGAATCATTCAGAGGTTATCTCCTTCTTCATTCTGCCTCGCCCATGTTTCCTCTGGTTCTTGGTTACCCTGCTGAGAGAACACAATCCCTCGTTTGATTGGGTGACGGGTAAGGTAACTAGTTTGGAGCATTGAGTGTCATGCTAACTGCCTTAGGACTGCCTGTTCTCATGCTGTCCCAGTCAGGTCAGTGAGTCTGCTCCCCCTGATTTGTCCCTGGTTCCAGAAACATATCACGATTTGGGTGAAGTATCAGTAAGCAGAAGGCTCTGTCACTTTCCTCCCCACCGACCTTATGACTGTGCATTAATCTGTTCCTGAGCTGCCTTTCCCAGGGACGGTTATACAGTATCTCTCGACCTGAGCGTGAAGCCTGAGACCTACATCAAGGAGTCTCTAGCTGCAGGTCTCATTCGCCCTCGTCATCACCCCTGGGAGCAGGATTCTTTTTTGTGAGCAAGAAGGATGGCTCTCTTCGACCGTGTATTGATTATGGGGGTTGAATGATATTACGGTCAAAAACAAGTATCCCCTGCCTTGATGAGCTCTGCTTTCGACTCTTTACAGGGTGCTAACGGTGTTTACGAAGCTTGACCTACGCAATGCGTATCATTTGGTTCGGATCAGAGAGGGGAACGAGTGGTTGACTGGGTTCAATACACCTATGGGACATTTCGAGTACCAGGTGATGCCGTTTGGACTGACCAACGCTCTGCTGTGTTCCAAAGTATGGTGAATGAACGTGCTGAGAGTATGATTGGTATTTTTGTGTTCGTTTACCTGGTGATATCCTCATCTTCTCGAGGGAGCCTTCTAGCCACGTCCAGCATGTCAAGCAGGTCCTGCAGCGTTTATTGGAGAACCGCTGTTCGTGAAGGCTGAAAAGTTGTGATTTTCACGCCACACTACGTCCTTCCTCGGTACATCATCTCCAGGGGAGAGATCAAGATGGACCAAGAGAAGGTTCGGGCGGTTCGGGATTGGGCCCAGCCCGGTACGATATTGCAGCTCCAGAGATTCCTGGGTTGTGCGAACTTCTAATCGGAGGTTTATTCCGTGATTACAGCCGGGTGGCGCCCTTTAACGCGCCTGCACCGTCTTGCACCAGAAAAATTTCTAGACTCCTCCGCAGAGCAGACCGAGCATTTCTGACTTTGAAGACCGATTCACCAAACGCCCCGATTCATCATCACCTGACACTTCCCGTCAGTTTGGTTGTTGAGGTGGACCGGTCTGATGTGGGGGCTGGGCGCCATCCTGTCCCAGAGTAGCTCCACTGCCGGTAAAACTTCCATCCTGCGCCTTTCTCTTGTGTCTTTCACAGCAGAGAGAAACTAGATGTGGGTAATACCCGGAAGCTTCTCGCTGTTGAAGCTTGGCACTTGGAGGAGGTGGCGCCAATGGTTGGGAGGGAGCGGAGCAACCGTCTGTTGGTCTGACATGACACAAGAAATCTGGCTTTATGTGCATCGGTAAACGTCCTCAACTCCCGGTCAGGCCAGCTGGGCTTTGTTTTTTGGACGCTTCAATTTTTCCCTGACGTTTCGACCTGGGTCGAAGAACGGGCCAGGCGGACGCCTTGTCGACCGGATGTTCTCCAAGACGGAGGAGAGTGGGGCAAGACTGAAGACGATTCTTCCCGATACTTTGTCGTGGGAGCGTTACATGGAGGGATTGAGGAGCATGTTGATGGCGGCCCCTTCGGACTGCAGCCCGGCCCGGTAACGGTCCACCGGTCGGTTTGTTCGTGCCCCCCCCTTGAAAAAGTTCGGATCCGTTCTGCTGTCTCCTTCAGTGGTCCACGGCCAGCAAGATCGCTTGTCATCCCCTGGCGTTGCTCGGACTATGCGCTACTGCGCAGACGCATTTTTGGTGCCTTCCATGGGAGAGATACCCGGAGTTTTGGTTGCCGCTTGTCCTGTTTGTCGTGCGCAAAAAGAGTACCAATCGGCCCAGCTTGGCTTCTCCCCCTACCTATCCGGCGCCCTTGGTCGCATCTGCCTGGACATTTGTTCACGGGGTTGCCTCTTCTGTTGGGAAACGGTCATTTGACATTGTGGAAGATTAGCAAAGTTTGCTCACATTTGTCCCCATCTCCAAGCTTCATCTGCCTGAGACGTCGAGATCCTTGTTAGGGAGGATTTTCAGGGTCACGGGTTGCCCTGACATTGTTTGACCGTGGTCTCAGTTTACTCTGCTGTCTGGAGATCCTTCTTTTGGCCATTGGAGCTACAGTACAGTCCTCACATTGGATTCACGCCAATTAAATGGTCGCGGAGAGAGCCAACACAGAAGATAGGAGTCCAGCTGGGCACTCCCTTGTACTCCTCTGATCCACCTCTTTTGGTCTTCTGCAATTATCACTGGTCGAGTATGCCCATAATATCTACTCCTTCCATCTGCACTGGATGTCTCCTTCCAGTGGTGTAACGGTTACCAACCTCCCTGTTTCTTCTCAGGAGAGGGATCTCTCGGTTCCGCTCTGTCAGGCCCACATTCGTCGTTGCCACCGGACGCT
>NW_019942630.1:429279-485124 GCF_002910315.2 Salvelinus sp. IW2-2015
AGGAGATCTCCAGTACTCTACTGCAGTCATGGCGTATCTCTCACTACTGTACTGTCAGTCATAGAGGACTCACCTGTTGTACTGTCGTCATGGAGGATCTCACTATGTACTGTCAGTCATGGAGGATCTCACTACTCACTGTCAGTCATGGGATCTCTCACTACTCTATGTCAGTCGTGGAGGACTCACTACTGTATTGTCAGGTCGGACTCTCTTTGTGGATCTCTCACTACTCTACTGTCAGTCATGAGAGTCTCTCACTACTCTACTGTCAGTCGAGGATCTCACTACTCTATGTCAGTCATGGAGATCTCTCACTACTCTACTGTCAGTCATTGGAGTCTTCATGCTCACTGTCAGTCATGGGAATCTCTCACTACTCTTACGTTTAGTCCGTGGGATCTCGCTGATTGATTGGACGGGCCCCACTGCTTCTCCCTCCTTCTCTCTCGGACTCTATTATCCACCCGAATAGATAATGTGACCAAACTGTCTAGGTCACTAGGCTCTGGATAGGAGATCAGCTCGTCCTTGAGTTGCTCCGACAACCCCTGGTAAAAAGCCACTTGTAGTGACTCCTCATTCCAACCACTCTCCACAGCCAATGTCCTGAATTCGATCACAAAGTCTGCCACACTGCGAGCTCCTTGGCGAAGAGAGAACAAACGTTTAGCTGCGTCCTTACCTCTTACCTTGCTATAACTAGCAATACAAATGGCTTTCTGAGATACAACTAATATTACTAAACAGATCATACACGTAACGTTAGCTAGCGAGCTAGCTAACAGTACGCTTTAACTTGCAATGAAAAACTACTTTCTGAAAAGATTTGAAATGTATAATATCTGAAAATGTAGCTAAACTCTTACCCGTATACATTRATGRACRCTTCTCCCTCTGTCATGGATGCCATGGTTGCCCTTCATTTTAASATGTAATCCAGAGACAGGTGTTTTATACAACAGCCTCCTCTGTACTCTTTTTGACTCTCCGTATTTGGCAATCATCTGTCTGCTTCCATCGGGCATTCCACTGATTTCAAATCTCAGTCAACTTCTTCCGTGACAACAACACYGTTGATCGTTGTTTCTTCCCCTATCACGGTCAGCAGAAGACTCTACAATTTCTAGTTCAATGAAAATGTTTTTTTTTACCTAAATCAGGTATTTCCTCATCGTCTGATTTTGTCAGAGAGAGTCAGCATGGCACAGTCGTCCTCCAAAAAGTAGTCCATCACAACCTTTTCCCACTGATCTTTGTCAATAGCGCAATTAACTTCAGGTCAGCAATGCAACACTTTTTCAGTTATTCATGATATCTTAAAAAATAATGCTGCGGTAGAAAGGATTATCCACACATATTGAGCAGCTCATGTTATAGACAGAAGCATGTTACATGGCAGACCAATCCGAACTCATCTCTCGACATGTCCAGCTTATCCATTTTCTCAGCCAATAATGGATAGCAGGAAGGTTCCTGTATTTTTCCGTGGCTAAACCAACTAGGCTCAGAATTGAACAATTGTATTCAAATTTACAGATGGCATACAAGTTTGTTATTAAGGCACATGAAAGTTCTCATGTTCCATAAGGCATTTTGGCCAAAAAACGCATACATTAAAAAAAGTATTTTTAAAAAACGTTAAAATGTCTTTCCTGTGAAATAGTGACGTGCAACATACTCCTAGCTTCTTAAACGGGTAACACATTTTGAAAATGTAATTTTTTTTTTTTTAAACAACACTATTTCTAAGTGATACATGAGTGAAACTAGACCAATGTTGGTACAATATACAGCCTCTTACTGTGGTGTTAATCCTGTCAATAGAAATTCAAAAATACGAGAGCAAAAACAACGACCGTACCGTCCACACAAGATGGGGCCGCTCTTGTTGTCCCGGCAACCTGTCCGGGGAAGCAGGAACATTTCACCGTCTGGGATCTCTCTTCGATCTTGTTCTTGTTGCAGCAGCGGTGGGCGGCGGTCACTTCACAGGTCCCTGCTTTGACATGCACTGCAAACACAGAGGTGGTTCCATGTTAGAATCATGTTCAACACTCCAGCTCCTGCAGAACAAACACTGTAAGCTACAGCTGTGTCTGTAAGGACAGATCTCAAATGACCCTATTCTCATTAGTGCACTCTGTATGTTTGGCCCAGGTTTGAACAGTCACATAGGGCTGCCGCATTGGGCTCTGGTCAGAATAGGGCACTACATGAAAAAAGCAGTGGAACTGGCTTTGAGGTCCATATCTGAATTTGAGGGATACAGGGAGACAAAGACTGTACCCTACAGAGGCTTTGACACACATACTCTTTGTATGTACCCTACAGAGTCTAAGACACATCTTTGTTTGTACCCTACAGTCTATAATAAATCTTTCTACAGTATCTATACTTCAGAGTCTAATCCAACTAAAGCAATGAGTATATTGATTGGGAATATCCCTCCTGATCTTAAATGGCCTTTAAAAAAGCCAGAAAAGAGCTGGGAGGAAGTGTATTAGAACCTACCAGGCAGGGACCTCTATATAGCTGACCTGCAGCTCACTGCAAAGATACATCTCTCGTGTACTTTCATGCTTAAATTGTTCTCCACGTAGGGGGCCTTTTCTTTCCTGCAACTGATGAATTATGCATAGGGAAATCCTTCTTTAAAAGCTGAGAGGACCACAACTTCAGTGGTGAGAACACGGACAATATAGTCATTGCTTYATGAAGTAAGAGATATAAAAATACCCCATATAGGTTGGTGCTGAATTATTAATTCCAAGTATAAAATGTAGAATTTTTTTGGGGTGGAGACGTTTGAACTAGCAACGCATCAATCCACAGCAACGTTAACAGAAATACGTTGTCGATGTTGTGTTTTTAAATGCCTCCTTTGATGTAAGGAATCGTGGACTGAAAGACCACAGAATTGTTGTGTCAATTGAGTTTACATCAATAACAGTATGACCTGTGTTATACCATTTAAAGAATGAGCCTTTTAATATTTAGAATAATAATTTACTGCGGGTGATGATATCCTTCATGTACATAGTTGTCTTTTTAGATAAAAAATGTAAAAAATGTATTTGTGTCTATTTTATATTCATTACCTTTCTTCTCAGTAGGCCTACGTGAAAGTCTTTAGTTTTTTACACATCATTGTCAAGGGGGAAAACGATTAAAAGTTTCAGTGTTATTTTCAGATCAGCCTTAATTACGCCTGTAAAGATTTTCAATTTGGGACCTGAATTGAAAATAGATTGAAAATGGGCCTCCATCTTGTCATTAGTGAGCAATCCAAAAATCTAATCTACAACATTAAAAACATTTTGCTTCCAATCAATAAGGAGCAATTCAAATTCCAACAAAAGGCCAGTTAACAATTGGTGATTGAGTGCTTTCCAGCCAACACAACCTTACTGACGCAAACACAGGTGAGGGTCTTCGTCTGTGATGTGATTATCTTTAAGCCACAGGCATACCCCTGGGTCACAGTTTCAATTGCTCAAATTGAGTATTCAAACTTTTTTGAAGAGGGGGAGATAGCTGTGTGTGACTGATACGTAATCAATAAGGGTCCAGTAAAGCTCCGTGACACTCAGTCACTCTGTTACACTGGGAGATAAACAGAACATGTCAGAGTTGAAGGAAATGATCTTATAAGTGATCAAGAGGAGAATTTGAGAACACACAATAGATTCAGAAAACTATGAAATGTCATAATAATAGCTACCTGTGACTTCTCCATAATAATTTGATCAACTTGTTCACTAAAAAGTACTGAGCATTCCACAGCAGAGAACTTACTGCTTCAACGCTTCAACCTCCAAACCGAGCAGCCATGTCTGCTAGCCCTGCATGGCTAGCTTTGCCAAGTCACCCGGTTCATCGGCTGCGCCTCCACCCCCAGCACGCCCACCAGGCTATTTGTGGTCTGAGAGAAGGAGAGCCAGCGCAACAGAGCTACCGTACAGGGTTGGGTCTGGGCTGGATAGCTGGAAGACTGGAAGGGTTTACTCATTAAGGTGCAGTTGGCAGCATGCAGCCAGGGCTGTGAGGAGAGGAACCTGTGAAAACTACTGATTAAACCTCAGGCCTCAGCAGCCCTCTACGGGTCAAGGTCACTGACTCAGGAGTCAAACCCCACACCAAGCAGTGTGCACGGTGGGGAGGGGGTAGGGGGGCAAGGTGAGGGAGATTAGGGTGTGTGTTACAGGGGTGAGGCGAGCCTTGGCTGGTAACTACACACAACAAAGAAAAGGCCATAAGCTGGCTGACTGCTGATCCTATATCCTCAGCCTACACCCTCAGCCTATTGGGAGAAGGTGGAAGTGAAGTGTGAGAAATATGATGGTCCTGGTGCCCATACTGTATATGGGCTAGATTCCCTGTTATACAGTGCACTCGGAAAAGTACTTAGAACCCTTGACATTTTCCACATTTTGTAACGTTACAGCCTTATTCTAAAATGGATTCATTTGTTTTTTTTTCTCATCAATCTACACACAAATACCCCATAATGACAAAGCAAAAACAGGTATTTAGAAATATATACAAAAACATTTTCGGAAATATTACATTTACATAAGTATTCAGACCCTTTACTCAGTACTTTGCTGAAGCACCTTTGGCAGTTATTACAGCCTTGAATCTTCTTCGGTAAGATGCTACAAACTTGGCACACCTGTATTTGGGGAGTGTCTCCCATTCTTCTGCACTGGCTGGGCCGCTCAAGGACATTCAGAGACTTGTCCCGAAGCCACTTCTGCATTGTCTTGGCTGTGTTCTTAGGGTCGCTGTCCTGTTGGAAGATGAACCTTCACCCCAGTCTGAGGTCCTGAGCTCTCTGGAGCAGGTTTTCATCAAGGATCTCTCTGTACTTTGCTCCGTTTATCTTTCCCTTGATCCTGATTAGTCGACCAGTCCCTGCCAATGAAAAACATCCCCACAGCATGATGCTGCCACCACCATGCTTCACAGTAGAGATAGTGCCAGGTTTCCTCCAGATATGACACTTGGCATTCAGACCAAAGAGATCAACCTCGGTTTCATCAGACAGATCATATTTTTTTCTCATGGTCTGAGAGAGCTTTAGGTGCATTTTGGCAACATCCAAGTGGGCTGTCATGTGTCTTTTACAGAGGAGTGGATTCCGTCTTGCCACTCTACCATAAAGGCCTAATTGGTGGAGTGCTGCAGAGATGGTTGTCCTTCTAGCAGGTGCTCCCATCTCCACAGAGGAACTCTGGAGCTCTGTCAGAGTGACCATCAGGTTTTTGGTCACCTCCCTGACCAAGGCCCTTCTCCCCCAATTGCTCAGTTTTGCCGGGCAGCCAGCTCTAGGAACAGTCTTGTTGGTTCCAAACTTCTTCCATTTAAGGAGGCCACTGTATTCTTGGGGACGTTTTTTGGAAGCCTTCCCCAGATCTGTGCCTCGACACAATCCTGTCTCGGAGCATTACAGACAATTTCTTCGACCTCATGGCTTGGTTTTTGCTCTGACATGCACTATCAACTGTGGGACCTTATATAGACAGGTRTGTGCCTTCCCAAATCATGTCCAATCAAATGAATTTACCACAGGTGGACTCCAATCAAGTTGTAGGAACATATTTTTTTACACATTTGCTAACATATCTAAAAACCTGTTTTCGCTTTGTCATTATGGTGTATTRTGTGTAGGTTGATGAGATTTGTATTTGTTTTATAAATTTTAGAATAAGGCTGTAACATAACAAAATGTGGAAAAAGGTAAGGGGTCTGAATACTTTCCCGAATGCACTGTATACACTACATGACCAAAAGTATGTGGACACCTGCTCGTTGAACATCTCATTCCAAAATCATGGGTATTAATTTGGAGTTGGTTCCCCATTTGCTGTTATAACAGCCTCCACTCTTCTGGGAAGGCTTTCCACTTAGATGTTGGAAAATTACTGCGGCTTCCATTCAGCCACAAGAGCATTAGTAAGGTTCGGCACTGACGTTGGGCGATTAAGTCTGGCTCACAGTTGGCGTTCCAATTCATCCCAAAGGTGTTCTATGGGGTTGAGGTCAGTGCTCTGTGCAGGCCAGTGAAGTTCTTTCACACCGATCTGGTGGCGGCAAGTTCTAAACCACTCCAGCCTACGCCTGGTATTGCGCATGGTGATCTTAGGTTTGTGTGTGGCTGCTCGGCCATGGAAACCCATTTTATGAAGGTCCCGAGGAACAGCTGTTGTGCTGATGTTTATTCCAAAGGCAGTTTGGAACTCGGTAGTGAGTGTTGCAACCGAGGACAGACCATTTCCACGCGCAACGCTCTTCAGYACTCGGTGGTCCCATTCTGTGCGCTTGTGTGTCCTACCACTTCGCGGGAAAGCCAGTGTTGCTCCTAGACGTTTCCACTTCACAATAACAGAACTTACAGTTGACTGGGGCAGCTCTAGCAGGGCAGAAATCTGATGAACTGACTTGTTGGAAAGGTGGCAACCTATGACGGTGCCATGTTGAATGTCACTGAGCTCTTCAGTGAAGCCATTCTACTGCCAATTTTTGTCAGCAACATGTGTTGCTGAAATAGCCAAATCCACTGGCTCATTCATCGCCCCTCCTTTCCCCTGTAACTATTCCCCGGATTGTCAACTAAACCTGGTAAAATAAGGGTTCCAAAAAATATACAGTACCAGTTGAAAGTTTGGACACCTACCTATTCAAGGTTTTTCTTTATCTACTACATTGTAGAATAATTGTAAAGACATCAAAACTATGAAATAACACATATGGAATCATGTAGTAATTTAAAAAGTGTTAAACAAAAAATATATATATTAAAAAAGTAGCCACCCTTTGCCTTGATGACAACTTTGCACACTCTTGGCATTCTCTCAACCAGCTTCACCTGGAATGCTTTTCCAACAGTCTTGAAGGACTGCTGAGAACATGCTGAGCATATGTTGGCTGCTTTTCCTTCACTCTGCGGTCCAACTCATCCCAAACCATCTCAATTGGGTTGAGGTCGGGTGATTGTGGAGGCCAGGTCATCTGATGCCGCACTCCATCACTCTCCTTCTTGGTCAAAAAGCCCTTACACAGCCTGGAGGTGTGTTTTGGGTCATTGTCATGATAGTCCCACTAAGCGCAAACCAGATGGGATGGTGTATCACTGTAGAATGCTGTAGTAGCCATGCTGGTTAAGTGTGCTTTGAATTCTGAATAAATCACTGACAGTGACATCAGCAAAGCACCCCACACCAGCACATCTCCTCCTCCATGCTTCACGGTGGGAACCACACATGCAGAGATCATCAATGCACCTACTCTGCGTCTCACAAAGACACAGCGGTTGGAACCAAAAATTGCATATTTTGACTCATCAGACCAATGGACAGATTTCCACCGGTCTAATGTCCATTGCTTATGTTTCTTGGCCCATGCAAATCTCCTCTTATTATTGGTATCCTTTAGTAGTGGTATATTTGCAGCAATTCGACCACAAAAGCCTGATTCACGGARTCTCCTCTGAACAGTTGATGTTGAGATGTGTCTGTTACTTGAACTCTGTGAAGCATTTATTTGGGCTGCAATCTAAGTTGCAGTTAACTTTAATGAAGGTAACTCTGGGTCTCCCTTTCCTGTGGTGGTCCTCATGAGAGCCAGTTTCATCATTGCGCTTGATGGTTTTTGCAACTGCACTTGAAGAAACTTTATAAGTTCTTGAAATTTCACGGATTGACTGACGTTCATGTAATAAAGTAATGATGGGCTGTCATTTCTCTTTGCTTATTTGAGCTGTTCTTGCCATAATATGGACTTAGTCTTTTACCAAATAGGGCTTTCTTCTGTATACCACCCCTACCTTGTCACAACACAACTGATCGGCTCAAACGTATTAAGAAGGAAAGAAATTCCACAAATGAACTTTTAAGCACACCTGTCAATTGAAATGCATTCCAGGTGACTACCTCATGAAGCTGGTTGAAAGAATGCCACGACTGTGCAAAGCTGTCATCAAGGCAAAGGATGGCTACTTAGAAGAATCTCAAATATAAAATATATTTTGATTTGTTTAACACTTTTTTGCTTACTACATTATTCCATTTGTGTTATTTCATAGTTTTGATGTCACTATTATTCTACAATGTAGAAAATCGTAAAAATAAATAGAAACCCTGGAATGAGTAGGTGTGTCCAAACTTTTGACTAGTACTGTATATATTATAATAATAATAATAATTTGAAGGGGTGTCCACATACTTTTGTATATATAGTGTACCATCATGCTCATTAGGATCTCTTTGAGATCAATGGAGAGGATGCAAAGTACTAATAGTATAGTCAGGATAATGTCTCAATGTGCCAGCTAGATAGGAGCTGCTCCTCTTTCTCTTGCAGTGTTGCCCTGCTGTGCTAGTCCAGACAGCTGGACCAAATGGCTCCCAACACCTGTGATCAATACGTTTCACTTAAAGAATGTATATTAGGATTGTCATCAGTTAGAATCCCCCAGCACCCACGTCAACAGGAAGGAGAGACTAATGAGGACTGGCGTGAGGTCCGGACCTCCGGGCAATCAATAGCACTTTAAGCACAGTGCTCCTCTCTGCAATCATATTAATTGATCCCTGAATGATAAGTGCCAACATGCATCCAGAAGTTATTTAGAGCTTTGATGAGTCACAGAAGAGAGAAACACTGATAAATCTAGTGGAGGCAAGAAGCAGCTAATGAGTATGTTTTTCAGATTGTCTCATAGTATTATGGCATGGGGAGCTTTGCTTTTAAAGGCACAGCTTGAATTAATAAATTCTGTTGCAATAAATTCGGGAATATTTTCTTATTGAACTGACAAGTATAGCACACACACAATTATATTTTATATATTTTTTACAATAATCTACCCCGTGGACCTGTTATAAATAACTGCAACCTGTATTGCTGAATGATTGTGTAATTCAATTAATCCTGTAAAAAAGTTGACAAAAATAGTACAGTAGTTTATAGTTATAGTTTTGCTAGTTGGCTAGTTTTGTGGTAAAAAAAAAAAGAATATCAAAATGTTCTGTAATATATTCAAACAGCTGTAACAAAATGTAAATGATGCTGAAGGATTTATGTTGACAAGCAATTTCAGACACAAGGTAATTTTAAAGTTTGGAGACTAACACTTGTCGAGAGCTTCTTCTCAGGAATATGTTTGTTTTCAATTAATGTAGGAGAATGATTGGTGGAAACGTCTAAAGTCGAAAAATAGAAATGTGACCTTCCATGGAGGCTATGAGCCATTTAAAAATAAAACTGTGCATAGTCAGTCTGCATGTAGCCTCAAACAAAAAAGGAATATTTGATGGATGTGCTCTCCTTTCAATTTCCCTGCTCAAAGATATTCTTTTTGAGTTGCTGTCATATTTTTCATCAATTGTTTGCTAACATGATGACAAATAATAAACAAAAACAAATGGAAAAGAATAGCCACATTTCCTGTGAGGTTATTTATGATATCTGTTCATGGGGGAAATTAGCATTGCAGTGTGGCAGTCACTTGTCTTGATACACCCTGTATTCTCCAGAAAGTGTCTCAGGCGTTTGTTTTGTGCAGCAAACAAAACACTCACAAAGAGGTAGAGAAAGTCAAGCCATTGCAGAAAATGAAGAGAATTCCGCATTGAACCCAAGAGCAATGAAAACTGCATCGCTGTGAATTTTAACATTTCAGTTCATACAACATCCTAGATAAAGTTTACGTACGTTTTAACTTGTCAGTCATACTAAGTGAAAATAACGCAGAAAAATGGCACACACGCATCATAAAATAATGGTGATCGTGGAAAATATTCAGTGACACCATCGAAGCAAACATCTGCTTTTGGTCAACATTTACCATGGGTTCATGCTATGTGGGATCCTTGGGACATCCCTACCCAAGTATACCTTTTATGGTTAAGGTAAGGGTTAGGGTTWGGTAAGGGTTATGGTTAAGTTTAGGGTTAGGGTAGGAGTTAGGGTTTAGAATAGGGATGTCTCAACGATCTTGAATAGTACTAACCATTTACCATGTGTCACGCCCTGGCCTTAGTTATCTTTGTTTTCTGTATTATTTTAGTTAGGTCAGGGTGTGACATGGGGGATGTTTGTGTGTATTTGTCTCGTATTGGGTGGTTGTATTGTATTAGGGGGTTTTGGTAGAGTTTATGGGGTTGTGTTCAGTGTAGGTGTCTAGGTATGTCTATGGTTGCCTGAGTGGTTCTCAATCAGAGACAGCTGTCTTTCATTGTCTCTGATTGGGAGCCATATTTAAGGCAGCCATAGGCATTAGGCTGTTGTGGGTAATTGTCTATGTGTAGTGTTTAGTGTCAGCACTATTTGTTTGAATAGCTTCACGGTCGTCTGTTTGTTGTTTWTGTTCGTTTGTTCGTCTTCAAAATAAAAGGAAGATGTCGTTCTATCACGCTGCGCCTTGGTCCTCTATACAAAGTTACGACGATCGTGACACCATGCCTCCTCTCCGTGAACAAGTTTCAATCAGCAGGTGAATAAATGACTGTTCAGTATGTAGGCGGCAGGTAGCTTAGTGGTAAGAGCGTTGGGCCAGTAACCGAAAAGTTGCTGGATTGAATCCCCGAGCTGACAAGGTAAAAATCTGTCGTTCTGCCCCTGAGCAAGACAGTTAACCCACTGTTCCCTGGGCGTCGAAGACGTGGATGTCCATTATGGCAGCCCCCACACCTCTCTGATTCAGAGGGGTTGGGTTAAGGGGTTGGCGTTGGGTTAAATGCGGAAGACACATTTCAGTTGTACAACTGACTAGGTATCCCCCTGTCCCTACTCTGGCTAAATTAACTCCAGAGCTGACTTGTTTCCCAGGCCCTTACTAGAATGGGCTCTAAGGTGGCAAAATTCTGCTAGCTTTCCCAAAATTCCCAGGTTCCCAGAAAGCCCCAGATTCCCAGAATCAGGACGCAATAAGCAGGAAATCTGGTATCCTCAAACCATGACTTTTGTAAAACTTGGGAATTTTGCAACACTAAGGGGTTCAAAAGCATTCTAGAGGAATGTTCTTCAACCGTCATCTACTTCAAATGCACCTCAGACAGAGAGTAAGACTGCCTTCTAACTGTACCCTTCTGACAGTGTGCATCAGACTCAGCAGTTCAGTCTAGCACAAGGAGGCGAAGGAGAGGACACAGTGTTCCGCCATCACATCAGCCTTCACCACTGCAACAACCTTGGAGAGAACTCTAACTAACAACCTCAGTCTGGTCAATGCGCAGCGATCTTTGAGGGTTGTTTTAAGCACAGTTCTGTATATCATATCTATTGGCTCACTGACACAGACATAGGGCTTATAATACGGCAACATGAGAGAGGGGCGTTTTAAATGCCTGTAGGCTTTTAAAGCATCCACTGGCTTTTTACTGCAGAAATCTTCAATATATACAACGGCTTAACTGAAACAAGGTTAAAGAGGGTTAGAGCACTGTAGAAGCTACAGTTTAAGATCAAACAAGACCCATTCAGTTAGGACTACTGTGTTTTTCACAGTTTGATCTAATACTGTAGTCATGATAAGCTTCATGCTCCCAGCACATCCTCGTGGTTATTATTACTCACTCACAGACACTGCTGAGGGCATTAAAAGCTTTTTGGATAGATAGATAGAGAGAGAGAGAGAGAACCCAATTACCTAGTCAACGCCACAGCAATTTACATCCAGTCACTTATGAAACGGGTATGAACTAATGAGAGAACCAACCTGACCATCTGCGCTGCGCGGGAACAGAGCTCAAACACACTCGCACGACAGGACCCAGGCTGGGTCACACTATCAGGGAGGCTGAGTTAGTAGGCTGATCTAAAATGTTCAAGTTGAATTAATGTCACAAATGTAAACGTTGTTTCCTGACCGTGTTGTTGACAGCAATAGTCTGTGTTTGTATCTCCCTGACAGACAGGAAACTAACTTCTCTGTCCACTGAGGCACGAACGGAACCAAGCCTCTGGTTTAGCTTCACTGACTCCTTTTTTAACCAGAAAAGGAAGAAAACAAAATGTCCTTAACCTCATTTCCTGTTTGTGCTGCTCTCCCTTTTCAACCCACGGAATGGGGAGGCTAAATCACAACACTGTCAACAGAGTCACGGGCGGGCGTGGGCCCAGACCACAGCAGCCAGCAAAACAGGTAGACAATAGAAACACCATGAATAAATGATGACTAGATTTTATGCTCAAGCTGCTCATGTAGCATTTAAGACTAAGGAGAGATAGTACTGTACAGTACAGCCACAGAATTCTGAGTATATAACTGTCTGTCTGCTATATTTTGTATTGTCAAAAGTCTAAGCAGTGATGTAACACCTGGGATCAATCCTAAGGTCCTCATAACGCCAGTTAAACATTTGCAAAAAGAGAAACAAAGGGAGGACAGAGCGAGGAGGGAGAGATGTATGGACTAGGTGAAAGAGGTATATGAAAAAGAGATAGTGGAGATAGTTTCTTCCACCTCTATCATGTTATAGCATTTAAAGCAGGCATAGAAATATTGGTTCCCTGAGACATTCATCCCTCAAGCTTCCTGAGCAATGGGAGTACGTCTCAGAAGACTTATGCTTAATTGGCTTACGGTATTCTGAAGAGATTGACTCATATCTCTCCTGCTGTAAACCTGCTGAGCTCGACAATCACACTTGGTTGTGCCCAGGAAATAAGCCCACATCACAGAGACAGGCTAGAGAAAGCTCCACAGATGCCAAAGTGTCTCTGAGTATACTTTCGCAGTAGGCCTTACTGCCGCTTTTCAATAGTTTCACCTGTGCAACAAAACAAAACTATTGAAGACTGTAAAAAGTCAACCAAACCAAATGTTTGGTTGCACTTTATACAGGCTTCCACAGTTTTTCCATGGTTTTGTTTTGTTGCACAGGTATAGTACTTAACTATAGTTAGCATAAGGCCTACTGAGAAATATAAGGTGCTCTTAAAGCAACAAGGAGCAAATATAGAGGACATAATATGATACTATACATAAGCCATAAACTATGGACTTCAGAGAGATGAGTACGCCTTACTTGACCTTAACTACAACATCAACTGTATCTTGACACCCTCAGTCACAAGCCAGACTCTTGACAGTCGTTGTAAATGCAGGACTGGAGGAGAACATTATTCAACTTTGGCTCAGAGAGCATCGTATGCCTCGAMATCCACTCTGTTGATGAGTAGAGCTGTTTCTGATTGTGAAGCTCCTTTTCCTTGGTAGAATCAATAACTACTGTGTAAACTTGGGAACGCCAGACATACACTGCTGTGCGTTATTGTGTTAACATAAAGAGCTATTCTGCAGTACATGCACATTCTACCAGGGTGTGTTTAGAGTCTGCATTGCAGCATTGCACAGACACTTGCTATTTGGCTAATCTACTCTATCACACATTGGCATTATAGTTCCATTCACCAAAGCTTATTATCTGTATATAACATGTTAAACAGTATTATTAACCATTATTAATCCTCTCTGGTTCATTACCATAAAACAGATACGCTTTCTCTCAAAATATCCCCAACAGCAATGGCCTCAGCTCTCCTTCTCACCCTTGTCGTCTGCAGCGTGGTGACAACCCTCCAAGAGGCCATAGCAGGAGAGAGTTCATAGTGTATAGTGTAGCAGCATGTTAATCTTGTTCATTTCTATATTCTCTCATCTCACACGCCACACATACTCGTTATCTGTCAGAGAGCCGTCATGTCACCTCTAAATGGGTTGCAGTCTCCTCTCTCAAAGTGTAAACCGATTGTGCTAACGCTCCACTCTTGGGGTTGATTGACAGGCAGAATGTCAGGAGACATCCAGAATGTCAGGAGACACCCAGAATGTCAGCAGACACCCAGAGCTGTGGAGCAACAAAGGGGGGGATAAGGCCCTTGTTCGCCGCGTGAGAGTGGCACACATTTCCAGTTCTATCTCCAGTCGGCTACAATAAGGGAATCATGATTTGAATACTGAGAGGTGTCTTTATCTATCTGAGCTTTGCTACTGTAGATATAATCAGTTGAACAGGCTGCATATACAGTGCCTTCGGGAAGTATTCAGACCCCTTGACTTTTTCCATATTTTGTTACTTTACAGCCTTATTCTCAAATGTATTTAAAAAAAAAATGTCCTCAGCAATCTAGACACAATACCCCATAATGACAAAGCGAGAACAGGTTTTTAGATTTTTTTGCAAAATAAAATATTTTTACAGAAGTATTCAGACCCTTTGCAATAAGACTTGAAATAGAGCTCAGGTGCATCCTGTTCCATTGATCATCCTTGAGATGTTTCTACAACTTGATTGGAGTCCATTGTGGTAAATTCAATTGATTGAACATGATTTGGAAAGGCACACACCTGTCTATATGAGGTCCCACAGTTGACAGTGCATGTCAGAGCAAAAACAAAGCCATGAGGTCGAAGGAATTGTACGTAGAGCTCCGAGACACGATTGTGTTGAGGCACAGATCTGGGGAAGGGTACAAAAAAAAATCTGCTGCATTGAAGGTCCCCAAGAACACAGTGGCCTCCATCATTCTTAAATTAAAGAAATTCGGAACCACCAAGACTCTTCCTACAGCTGGCCGCCTGGCCAAACTGCGCAATCGGGGGAGAAGGGCCTTGGTCAGGGAGGTGACCAAAAACCTGATTTTCATTCTGACAGAGTTCCAAAGTTCCTTTGTGGAGATGGGAGAACCTTCCAGAAGGACAACCATCTCTGCAGCACTCCACCAATCAGGCCTTTCTGGTAGAGTGGCCAGATGAAAGCCACATGACAGCCCGCTTGCAGTTTGCCAAAAGGCATCTCAAGATTCTCAGACCATGAGAAACAAGATTCTCTGGTCTGATGAAACCAAGATTGAACTCTTTGGCCTGAATGCCAAGCGTCACGTCTGGAGGAAACCTGGCACCATCCCTACAGTGAAGCATGGTGGTGGCAGCATCATGCTGTGGGGATGTTTTTCAGTGGCAGGGACTGGTCGACTAATCAGGATTGAGGCAAAGATGAATGGCGCAAAGTACAGAGATCCTTGATGAAAACCTGTTACAGAGCACTCAGGACCTCAAACTGCAGCGATGGTTCATCTTCCAACAGGACAGCAACCCTAAGCACACAGCCAAGACAACGCAGGAGTGGCTTCGGAACAAGTCTCTGAATGTCCTTGAGTGGTCCAGCCAGAGCCCGGACTTAAACCCAATCGAACATCTCTGGAGAGTCCTAAAAATAGCTGTGCAGCGACGCTCCCCATCCAACCTGACAGAGCTTGAGAGGATCTGCATAGAAGAATGGGAGAAACTCCCCAAATACAGGTGTGCCAAGCTTGTAGCGTCATTGCTGACAAAATTGCTTCAACAAAGTACAGAGTAAAGGGTCTGAATACAGTACTTATGTAAATGTGATATTTCAGTTGTTTTTATATAAATTAGCAAAAATGTCTAAAAATCTGTTTTTTCTTTGTCATAATGGGTTATTGTGTGTAGAGTGTTTAGGGAAAATGCGATTTAATCCATGAATAAGGCTGTAACCTAACAAATTTGGAAAAATTAAAGGGGTCTGAATACTTTCCAAAGGCACTGTATATGTTTAGAAATCCACTTATGACAAAAGGTGGAATATTACCTATACTATGTGCAGTAATATCCGTTCTCATACTAAATAGTGGATTGCCTTGGAGAACAATGGATTTGGGTATTCACCAACCAACCTGTAGTGCCCAGCTGCTGAGTTGCTATAGTCACCCCCAGGTCAAGGTGAATATGACCTGACAATTTTCTCTCAACTCACAATGTGTGCTTTTCCCTAATAGGCCACACTGCAGAACAATGTCAAGAGACCTTTAAAAAAAAGCAATTTCCAGAAACTCTCCAGCAGTCCCACCCATTATATTTTATGCTCCATTCACATAAAACGTGGTGCTCAGCCATGGTTGTGTTTTTTATGGGTTCGATGTAGACACTGTGCTGTGCTGTGCTGTACTTCATTCCAGCAGAGAGATGCAAGCCGGGGGGTAAAGGAGACATCGAGCACAGCTGAGAGATGGAGAGGCGATTGATAGACTGAACTTTAGAAGCTTACATTTCCATCGTAGCATGGCTGGAAAGAAAGAGGTGGAAGAAGAGCCGACCCACGGCTCTGTGGCTGCTGCTGGGGTGGGGTTCTCCCACTGTTCTCCCACTGAAAACCCTGTTCAATGTTGCTTGGCTGGGAATGAGCACTGGTAAATGTATGGAAGGATTTATATTATCTAACTGCACTTCAAAGGACAGTTATTAAAGCACATTTCTTTAATTAACGATCAGGGGCCGTCAATCTGCAACAGTAATAACAGCATGGGAATTAGTGTTTAGAAGAGGAAATTAAACTTGCCTGATTTATTGTCAGCAATGTTGGGATAGCACTGTGACAAAACACTCCGATGGTAGGCTATTTGAAACATTCAGTCAGATGCTAAGCTATTTGAAACATTCAGACAGATGCTAAGCTATTTGAAACATTCAGTCAGATGCTAAGCTATTTGAAGAAAACATCAGTCAGATGCTAAGCTATTTGAAACATTCAGTCAGATGCTAAGTTATTTGAAACATTCAGTCAGATGCTAAGCTATTTGAAACATTCAGTCAGATGCTAAGCTATTTGAACACATTCAGTCAGATGCTAAGCTATTTGAAACATTCACTCAGATGCTAACTATTTGAAACATTCAGTCAGATGCTAAGATGAAACATTCAGTCAGATGCTAAGCTATTTGAAACATTCAGTCAGATGCTAAGCTATTTGAAACATTCAGTCATGCTAAGCTATGCCTCGGCTGTGGGACGGAAATAAAGCATAATCACAATAAAGAGCCCACAAACATATTACCTAGAGGGAATGGAAGAGATATGTTGTACGATGGTGTATTTATTTGGATCCCCATTAGCTTCTACTTTAAACTGAATAGGCCTTAGAAAATAAAATGTCTTCTAGGAAGTGGTATGAGCCAATCATAGCTCATCATAAAGCGAACCAATCATCACTCACCACATTTGATTAGAATCATGACGTCAAGGATAGCAGAAATATCCATGATCTTCTGCCAAATGTTCCTACTTCCTCCAAAATGCTACTATCCCTCTCTGTAGAAATATCATAATCTTAATGAGCACTTTAAGAAATGTTTTCAATCACCAAAAGAAAAATAGAAAAATACATTGAATTGACACAACTCATTATCTTTACCCATGTACTAAACATGTTCCCTGTAAATAGCACATAGGCCTACTTATATAGCCTACATGGGCTGAATATTTCAGCTCAATCACGAGCTAATCACACACAACCAAGAGGAACATGTTCTGAACCACAATCCTGACTTTGACACATTACCACCATATAATCTTTATAGTATATACTGCAAATCATTGGCATATTTATTGCTCTAAATTATTCAAGGCATTAGAAATTCAACAGAGAGTGTTAAAATCTGAGTGCAAAAGAATGGGACGGTGGCCAATTTGGAAGGTGATATCCTCGGTGCTCAGCCTCAACCAAGCGTTTCCAGTTAACAACAACACAATTGACGGAACTTAAAAGGGGTTCCAATTGCCAGGTAAGGGCAAGGCTCTCAGTGTAGACCCAATTACTGCTACGCTGTTAGCACTTCTCTGCTAATTGCATTCATCATCACTGCAAATTCACTATCATCGAATCGAATATCGAGGATCTCATCCCCGTCCCTCATTTCTATCAAAATCTAAAAACCATCAGGTTTCTTTTGAGTTACAGGGTAGTTAGAGGTAGGTAACTAGCTTCCAATGTGGTGTGGGATAATACCTTTCTATTGGAACTCTAATTGGAGAAGGACAGGAGAGAGTGATCACTGCAGAGATGTGTGAACCGCTGGGCCACAGCAGGGGGTCCGTTAGTACAATGAAAGATCATTTGAGATCATTTAGAGACACTTAACTAATGACTTGTCTAATTAAACCACTCTTGACCTGACAACTACAGAAGTAACGACTCTTAACCTGATAACTACAGTAGTAACCACTCTTAACCTGATAACTACAGTAGTAACCACTCTTAACCTGATAACTACAGTAGTAAATACTCTTAACCTGATAACTGCAGTAGTAATCACTCTTGACCTGATAACTACAGTAGTACCCATTCTTAACCTGATAACTACCGTAGTAAACCACTCTTGACCTGATAACTTTCAGTAGTAACCACTCTTAACCTGATGACTACATAGTAACCACTCTTACCTGATAACTACAGTAGTACCACTCTTAACCTGATAACTACAATAGTAACCACTTCTTAACCTGATAACTACCGCTAGTAACCACTCTTACCCTGATAACTACATAGTAACCACTCTTAACCTGATAACTACCGTTAGTACCACTCTTACCCTCATAACTTACCAATAGTAACCACTCTTAACCTTATAACTACATAGTAACCACTCTTTACCCTGAATACAGTACAGCAGTAACCACTATTAACCTGATAACTACCATAGTAACCACTCTTACCCTGATAACTACAGTAGTAACCACTCTTCACCTGATAACTACCGTAGTAACCACTCTTACCTGATAACTACAGTAGTAACCACTCTCACCTGTAACTACAGTAGTAAACCACTCTTGACCTGATAACTACAGGTACAGTAGTAACCACTCTTGACCTGATAACTACAGTACAGTAGTAACCACTCTTGACCTTGATAACTACAGTACAGTAGTAACCACTCTTGACTCTGATAACTACAGTACAGTAGTAACCACTCTTGACCTGATAACACAGTACAGTAGTAACACTCTTGACCTGATAACTACAGTACAGTAGTAACCACTCTTGACCTGATAACTACAGTACAGTAGTAACCACTCTTGACCTGATAACTACAGTACAGTAGTAACCACTCTTGTGTGATAGTTGTTGTTGTTCATACTAACCCAACAATGCTTGTAAGGTATTGTTAACTTTCAAGCAAATCAACTCATATGTCTTTCTGTTATGACTCAACCTTTTACACGATAAATAATTCACCTCATGTGGCAACGTTCCTAAACACCTCACAAAGCACAGAAGAAGAACAACAACATACTGAGGTCTGCATATGAAAGATTCTAATCTCTAAGCGTTTACTGTCCACTTCTTAAACAAATCCTATTTCTATATCAAATGTCTTCCTCCAGAACCTCAGTCCTTCATGGATAAACACTGCATCATACCTCACATCCTCCTAGCTCATATAACCAGCTGCCATTCAGAGAGGTCTATAGCATGGGACTAATCTCAATGGTCTGCCACTAGGAAACAGAGCCACCTGACGTGACCCCCATTCAAACAGGCCCCACGTCTCCATCACTTCCGTTTCCTCATCTATATCTCCTCATCCCGATACATTGACATGGACCACACACACGCTCTTCTCCACCACGTTCAGCTCTGTCCCTAGGGAGGCCATGACCTGCTCTGCCGCCACTGCCTGCCCACTGCCCAGCAGAATGACAGCTCTAGTCCCAGAGCTATGCTGTTCTCTCTGCCCTATTTTGGCTGTAGGCTACTTGATGTACACCATTACAAATCTGCAAGGCTCCCTAAAGACCCACATGGCATCCAGAGTACAGAGTACAGACATCAGTCAGCCAGTCAGAACCAGTCTGATGTCATTATCTCACTGTTAGAAGACGGTATACTATATCTTTCAGAGGGGGATATGGAAGCAGGAAATACATTACAGTGACTGTTTGAAATCAAATCTAATTGTCACGACTTCCGCCGAAGTTGACTCCCCTGCCTGTTCGGGCGGTGCTCGGCGGTCGTCGTCACCGTCCTACTAGCCGCCACCGATCCCTTTTTCGTTTGTCTGGTTGTTTTGTCTTATTAGTTGCACCTGTTTTTGTTTCGTAATGAGCTTCCCTATAATTAGGAGTAAGACCCGCCCTTGTTTTGTGCGGGATTGTTTTTTTGTTACGTGTGTGTATTTTGGGTGTTTGGCAAGTGTTTCTCTACGCCCTGGATGTTCGGGCTTATTCAGTTCTTGTGGAGAATAAATATAAAGTATATTTTTTTCCCAAGCGKCTCTCTCTCTCTGCGTCTGGTTCTTTCGCCAACCTAGTCCCGCGTGACACTAATTTTATTTGTCACATGCGCCGAATACAAYAGGCCTTACAGTGAAATGCTTACTTACAAGCCCTTAATCACCTTGCCATAACGCAAAAGTGGCTCGGGAAAAAAACATCGATATTTTGGGTCCATGGCCAGGAAACTCCCCAGACCTTAATCCCATTGAGAACCTGTGGTCAATCCTCAAGAGGCAGGTGGACAAACAAAAACCCACAAATTCTGACAAACTCCAAGCATTGATTATGCAAGAATGGGCTGCCATCAGTCAGGATGTGGCCCAGAAGTTAATTGACAGCATGCCAGGGCGGATTGCAGAGGTCTTGAAAAAGAAGGGTCAACACTGCAAATATTTACTCTTTGCATCAACTTCATGTAATTGTCAATAAAAGCCTTTGACACTTATGAAATGCTTGTAATTATACTTTAGTATTCCATAGTAACATCTGACAAAAATATGTAAAGACACTGAGGCAGCAAACTTTCCACAAAGTCATTCTCAAAACGTTTGGCCACAACTGTACGGGGGTACCGGTACAGAGTCAATGTGATTTGATTATTAAAATGGAAAAGCTGAAGGCAGGAACAGTTTATGGGTCGTTTCAACACAGAAGAAAATAGTAAATATCGGTAGAGGCTTGGCTGACTTAAATATTAGGTTTCTATTCTGAACAGACAAGAGATTAGACAGAGCCAAGTCATGGCTGGTTCACATAATGCTAGTCATAAGAATTACCTCTGAACCCTGTGATTGGTCGACATCTCTGTCGATGTGACCTTTCTCAGTGAAACATCTATGGTACGCATTATATGGTTGTTAGATTCTCGTTAATTACTCATTGGTCACACAAGACCTGTGTGGTTGGGTGTCAGGTGATGCCACTGCGACTGACAGGCAGTAGTAGCTCCCTGTAGAAATTCTAACATGAAAATCTCCCATCAAAGAAGACATAAGTATCCAAACCACCATGATATGCTGTTGTGATGATGAGCAAACCAAGATCACTTTTAAATATCCATTTCCCGATTTGTGAAGGAACTGTCTCCTCATGATATGAAAGAATGGTGGCACAGCGGTCTAAGCAACTGCATCTCAGTTCAATAGGTGTCACTACAGTCCTTGGTTCGAATCACCTCCGGCCGTGATTGGGAGTCCCATAGGGTGGTGCACAATTGGTCCAGCATCGTCCGGGTTTGGCTGGGGTAGGCCGTCATTGTAAATAAGAATTTGTTCTTAACTGACTTGCCTGGTTAAATWAAAAAAACATGTTTTTTGACTAAAATGCTAATGCATATTTGCATATAAAAACAAGAATCTCATGGAGCATAAGAGCCAGTGTGAGAATGATCCATTAGAGTGCATTACACAGTTTTTAGAAAGTATTCACCATAAGCAAATATGCAAATATGGCGCTGGAATGCAAATGAGGGGGAATGACTGCACAATTTCAACTCATAAGCATATCTGCACAGTCTCATGTGACGTTAGTTAAACCTTAAACCCAACATAAACCAACACAATAAAAATAAAAATCTAATACATTTTGGGATTCAGAGTTTTACAGCATCTATGAGCAGTAAGGTTTAATCCCTTACACTGTGAGATGTAACAGAGTGTGAGCATTTCATCTCCAGAAAAGCAGAGCTGTCACACCGCATCACACAATCAGCTTGGCCAATGTGTTTTTCACGCCCGTTTTCCTTTCCACTGCATTTCAGCATCTGGCCATCCGGCTGCTGGCTGACTAACAAATCAGAGAGAGCCTGATTGCTGTTTTCAAAATGAGAGAAAAAATGGATCTGCTCGTAGTAATGTTTTTTATTTGAATGAAATAAAGCCATTGAAAGATATCCACACGATTGATGTGTTGTGTGTGATTCAGGCGCCCTTTTGATCTAGCGAGTCCATGGATCTAAGTTGTATACTGTAGATCGCACCAGCAAAAAGAAAAACTGGTTTCTCTGTCTGCCCCCCCCCCCCTCTCATGACTATAACTAATGAATGTGGATGGTGCTTTGGGGGCTTGCAGTCTTATTAATGTGCTCGGCTGTGCTCTCGTCAGGTTACGGTGAAAGGTTCAATTGCTCTGGCGAGGCCCCCACCTCAATAAACAGCGGTGCTAAAGAGGTTTGTTTATTGGGCAGACCTTGGCTTGACCTCTGGAGCTGCGGGACCTGCCTTGTGATTACCTCAGTGTTGGCCCTGCCCTCAGAGACCAGTGGCTGGCAACTAGTCCACTTCCCAGGGCTGTCGAGTGGCTATGTGGTCTGGCCATCTCTTCAAAATCAATCACGCTCACTCCGCATAGTGGAGCACCCATCTCTATGGAAACGAACGTGGCTTGTGGCCATACTACAGGCGCTTGGATACTAGTAGATTTTTGGAAGACTAATAATGTACTCAAGTGAGTTTATCATGAGAACAATTGAAACTTTAGGTCTTTTCCCAATCTCTAGTAGCCTGGAGTTTAATTTCACTGTGTTGCTGTTCCAGTGTTGTTGTTTTGTCTAATGCAGAGACGTCTCTCCAGTCGGCTGTCGTTATGACCTCATTATTTCAATGTGATGTCACAGTTTCTACCTTTTCGCCTTGGGGAGCACTCACTCTCTCCCCATCACTAAAATCACTCTGAACTTCACAACGGTTCTCCTAAAGCTGCAAATGTCTGTTGTTGTTTTGTTATATTGGCTTTTTGTTCGAAGCCAAAAAAAACTCCAAATCAATACGTGACCCCAGAGCACCGTACATTCCTATCTACATCAGCCTCTCCTCATTTCAGTGTCGCACAACTAATAAGTTTCCATTAATTATTTACAGTGAGATCTGTTGGAGTGAAGAGCTGATCAATATGACTGCTTTTACAGTAGGCTACATTATCCTAGCACCTGACCATTGTAAACAACCTCACCTCTTCACTGTGATAGCTGATAGCTGGTAGCAATGTGTTGTGGTGAGCTTTCTGGCCCAAAATGTCTGCCTGACATCGACTAGTTGGAAGCTACTAAAGCTATACAATGTCAAGTGCTTTGAGGACCTAGTGGAAGAGATACGTTAAGCCATGTAAATCAAATCCACCATACTGTATAGGAAATATTTTACATTAAGTATAACATGTTGTTACATAGTAGGTGCTTTGCATTTACCCCTAGTTGAACAGTTTACGTTATTGCACATATTATGTTATTACACAATTTGCTGACAGTAATTACACACCATCATTATGATGAGGATGTGTTCGACGTGCCCATAGAGATGCATACAGTGTCTACTGTAATTGTGTTGACATACCTATGTGACTTCTGTGTGACGAAGCGAGGGTCAGCTGTCCCCAGAGAGACACCAGACAGACGGCCAACAGCAGCACCCTTCTGCACACGCTCCGTAGGTCTCTCTCCCGCATTCTGACAAGACAGGGTGGGGAAAACTTGGTCAGTCACATATCAGTCATTAGGGCATTTTTGGGGTGTCATGCAGGAGTGGCGTAGCGACAACACTCAATATACAGCACTACAGTACAACTCCAATAACATGATGCAATCTCTATTGCACTCCACACATTTCACTGTAAGGTCTACTACACCTGTTGTATTCGGCGCATGTGACACATTTGATTTAGGTTCCATGTCAGCTCTGCCCTGCACAGAGACAGCAACACAACATCACAATGGAGAAAGCAACTGGCTTTGTGCGTTGGACCCCTTATGAGCACTAGTGATCAGCATCATCTGTCCCATCCTGCTGATACAGTACAATGTGGCTTCCTTCCCACAAACCAGAATAACAGATTCAGGATCTTAATTTGATTACCCTGTTGCAGGATAACTTTTTGGCAATGCAGGAAATTAAAAACTTGTAGTGTATTTGAGGTTTCAAAAAGCTTCTGAACTTTGTAATTTCCACTTAGAAATTTCAGACTTGATTTTCCCTTATGAAAAAAATATCAACCCTTACAAAAATGCAGTGCTTTCCTTCCACCACTGTGAATTCCAGTTTACTGTTTGATCGACTGCAAGGATTCGTGTTTCGCATAGCTTTCTTCACAGAGATGAACACACCCATATTGATTCAGTGTGAACTGACTTAGGTAAATAAAGTGTTAGTATTCACGTGTAAACATACAGAAGAAAGGTGCTTTTCATTTCTCCTAAAATTGTGTGTTGTATTATCTTACCAAAACATAGCTACAGGAACGCTGCAACAACCACAAACCCACCACAACCTCCAGTATTGTACTTCTCTATAGTCCAAGAAGATCTACAAATAGAACGTCTGACTGTCCCTTATTCCCCCGTTTCCCTCTTTATAAATGTCCCTTTTTCCCCCGTTTCCCTCTTTATAAATGACGCTTGACTGTCCCTTTTCCCCCCGTTTCCCTCTTTATAAATGACTTCAGACTGTCACTTATTCCCCCGTTTCCCTCTTTATAAATGATGTCTCACTGTCCCTTTTTCCCTCGTTTCCCTCTTTATAAATGACGCCTGACTGTCCCTTTTTCCCCCGTTTCCCTCTTTATAAATGACGCTTGACTGTTCCTTTTCCCCCCGTTTCCCTCTTTATAAATCTCCCCCCGTTTCCCTCTTTATAAATGACGCTTGACTGTCCCTTTTCCCCCCGTTTCCCTCTTTATAAATGACGCCTGACTGTCCCTTTTTCCCCCGTTTCCCTCTTTATAAATGACGCTTGACTGTCCCTTTTCCCCCCGTTTCCCTCTTTATAAATTACACTTCAGACTGTCACTTATTCCCCCGTTTCCCTCTTTATAAATGACGTCTGTCTTTCACTCATTCCCTTGTTTCCTCTCCCCCTCCTCCCCCTCCTCTCCCTAGAACCGGGAGGGAGGTTACTAGGTAATAGTGTTTGGGTGGTCTGTCTTGGCTAGCATTTCCCAGCTCACTAATCTTCATGTAGTGTTCAGGGTCTGTTGTCCAGTAATACAGTGTGGCTGTGTAAGAGGTCCTGGGAGAGGACTACAAACAAAGCAATCAGAGGCTCATCTTATTGCCAACAGAGCATGCTCCTCTCACAGGAAAAAACAGTCACAAATCACAGGGATCCTTTCAACGCCTTGCCAGTGTATCCACTTGAATTAGTGAAAAGATTGTTTTCATGCAAAGAGCTTAACTCTTGCTTATTTGGCAGTGGCTGGTGAAGGGAGTAGAGAGGGAGACATCTACAGTTATAGAGCTGGGTGGCATCTAATCGGAGGTTCTATCTACTGTAGCCTATGTAGAGGAGGCTTCTTTGATGGCTTCTGTCAAGTACAACCAGACCTGGATTCGGATAGTATTTTTTCCCCTTTCTTTGAGCGTTTCATTCAGCCAGCCTTGAGTGCCAGATGGGTGGTTTTTGTACCATTTTGAGGCAATTCCATTTTGACACCTGGTTCTATTGCGCTGCCAGGTAAGCTGAATTAAGCACAGCAAGAATGTGAAATAAAACAAATACTATTTGAACCCAATTCTGTTCACAACCATCTACCTAACCAGACCAGACCAGGCCACTGTGTTCAGGTGGCTGAAGGGACTTGGAAAACAGGACAAGTATCCCCCCTGATAGAGATGATGATGGGACCAGGTGGCGTATCAGAACGGTTGGGAGAGGAATGGAAAACCAGCTGAACAGGTGAAAATATCGCTTGGTGACTACTGGTCCTAGACCTTTATGTGCTTTATTCAGCCAACTCTGACTATTGTTGTCAAACCATGCATATATCGCATGACAACGATTGTCAGACGAGTTGGCTCAACTCCCTGCATGTGGCATGCATGGCTCAGGCACATACAGGTCTGGGACATGACACCACCAGGTTAGTTGAGGGAGGCTGAAGGATGGTCTTTCTGCATACATGCCATACATACTGTATACAGACTGTAAAATACACGTCTCCTTCTCAAAACCCATTGGAGGAGAAGGTCAGAGGCGAGGGACCTCTGGCTTTCTCATCCAATGGGTTTTTGAGAAGGAAACGAGGAGAGAAGACATGAGGAGTATGCAATTGAGATTTTCCCACAGTACATCTCCAAAGCTTAAAGATGCAGTATTTCCTGGTTAATGACAGAGATGAGTCGTTGGGACCAATCGGGCAGCTGGGTGGACAAAGCTGACGTGTCGTGGTTGGAGGGCAAAACAAAGCGGTGTTGTTGTTGTTGAGGCTTGTTGTTTCTGTGTGATGCAGCTGGCTGTGTGCCACTTGTCATGCCCCCGAGCCAAGCCAAGCCATGACTACTCTCTCGCAACAGAACCTAGATAAACATGCATCCTTCTAATGAATTAGATAGAGAACATCTGGGAATAATAAATAGCATATCAAACCGTCTTCATTGAAATATATTTATAAGGGTCGATCATTAAATGTTTTCTGGTTATGAAATTAATCACATTGCACAGAAATCAGACATTCACAAATGAATCCCCCCCAATGTGTTGTGCCCACCAAAGGCAATACATTATGTATAGCAGCTCTCAATTCCTAAAAATTAAACCACAACATGGAATTTCAATACATTTCTCATATGATATATTGTAAATAAAAGCATACTGTACAGTGATTTGACCAAACCTACATACAGTATCAACATTGAAGCACCTTATCAAGTTTGTTTTGAAGGAAAGTTAAAAGGCAAACAAATTAAATACAAAGTGAAATGCTACTTTAACCGTGGTAAGAAGAATTCTCCCAACAAACACTACAACATATTGGACAGAGTGAGTCAGCAATGCAGGCTTGGGCTGCACTCTGCACCTGATTTTCTAGGAGAGTGGTATGGTTTCAGATGAGTGGCTCAGCTGGCTTATTTTCTCTAATTAGTCCCTTTGGAATTCTTCCCTACATGTGGGAAGATGCCTGACATATTTATTTTTGTTCCTGCTTCTAAACTCCCTCTCATTCCTCCACTAAGGGATGTACTGTAGCCAAACTGTGGAGATGTTCAGGATGGAACAGGATATACTGTAGCCAAGGATTACTTGTAGCACAAACTGTAGAGTATGTTTCAGGATGGAACAGGATTGTACTGTAGCCAAACTGTAAGAGATGTTCAGGATGAACGATGTACTGTAGCCAAACTGTAAGGATGTTCAGGATGAACCAGGACATGTACTGTAGCCAAACTGCTAGAGATGTTACAGGATGGAACAGGATGTTACCTGTAGCCAAAGCTGTGAGATGTTCAGGATGGAACAGGATATACTGTAGCCAAACTGTAGGATGTTCAGGATGGAACAGATGTACTGTAGCCAAACTGTAGAGAATGTTCAGGATGGAACAGGATGTACTGTAGCCAAACTGTAGAGATGTTCAGGATGGAACAGGATGTACTGTAGCCAAACTGTAGAGATGTTCAGGATGGAACAGGATGTACTGTAGCCAAACTGTAGAGATGTTCAGGATTGAACAGGATGTACTGTAGCCAAACTGTTAGAGATGTTCAGGATGGAACAGGAGTTACTGTAGCCAAACTGTAGAGAATGTTCAGGATGGAACAGGATTACTGTAGCCAAACTGTAGAGATGTTCAGGATGGACAGGATGTACTGTAGCCAAACTGTAGAGATGTTCAGGATGGACAGGATGTCAGTGATCGGATGACCAGATGTACTGTAGCCAAACTGTAGAGATGTTCAGGATGGAACAGGATGTACTGTAGCCAAACTGTAGATGTGACCCAGGATGGAACAGGATTGAGCTGGTGAGAATGTGGGTTGACTCTAGGGTGACATCACTAGCAGCCCTGAACCAGGCAGCCATCCTTCTAATCCTTCCTGTGTGTAGTGGTGGTGTTGTGACGGATGATGGTGGGTGAGGTGTGTCTGTGCGCTCGCTGAGCTCCTACCCTCTGGGCTCTCTGCCTGGACACGCTAAGCTAGGCTGTAGCACAGTTTGGGTCTGGACCAGTTTGGATTTAGATCCAGACATCTGCTACAGTATAGTACACAGAGGGTTGAGTAGATCACCAGTAGATCATCAGTAGGTTAACCAGTATATTACCAGTATATTACCAGTATGTCACCAGTAGATCATCAGTAGGTTAACCAGTATATTACACGTATATTACCAGTATGTCACCAGTATATCACCAGTAGAGTAACCAGTATATCACCAGTATATCGCTAGTATAATGACCAGTATATCACCGGTAGATAATCAGTAGTTAAACAGATATATCACCTGTATATCACCTATATATCACCGTAGTAATCACCAGTATATCACCAGTAGATCATCAGTAGATCACCAGTAGATCACCAGTAGACCATCAGTAGGTTAACCAGCATATTACCAGTATATTACCAGTATGTCACCAGTATATCACCAGTAAGAATAACCAGTATATACACAGTATATCGCTAGTATATGACAGTATATCACCAGTATATCACCACCAGTATATCACCACCAGTATATCGCTAGTATATGACCAGTAGATCACCAGTATATCACCGGTATATCACCAGTATATCACCAGTAGATAACCAGTAATCACCAGTATATCGCTAGTATATGACCAGTATACCACCACCAGTATATCACCACCAGTATATCGCTAGTATATGACAGTATATCACCAGTATATCACCAGTAGATCATCAGTAGATCACCAGTAGATCACCAGTAGATCATCAGTAGGTTAACCAGTATATTACCAGATATTACCAGTAATCACCAGTATTACCTAGTATATCACCAGTATATCGCTAGTATATGACCAGTATATCATCAGTATATCACCGGATATTCACCAGTATATCCCCAGTAGATCATCAGTAGATCACCAGTAGATTACCAGTATATTCACCAATAGATAACCAGTATAACCCCAGTATATCAACAATTGAAAACCAGTACATCCCCAGTATATCACCAGTATATCCCCAGGTTATCACCAGTATATCACCAGTATATCACCAGTGTATCACCAGTAGATAACCAGTATATCCCCGGTTATCACCAGTATATCACCAGTATATCACCAGTGTATCACCAGTATATCACCAGTATATCACCAATAGATCATCAGTAGTTAACCAGTATATTACCAGTATATTACAAGTATGTCACCAATATATCACCAGTGTATCAACAGTAGATAATCAAGTAGATTACCAGTAGGTTACCAGTATATCACCAGTAGATAACCAGTAGATCACCAGTATATCATCAGTATCACCAGTAGATAATCAGTAGTTAACCAGTATATTACCAGTATGTCACCAGTATATCACCAGTATATCACCAATAGATCATCAGTAGTTAACAGTATAATTACAGATGTCACCAGTATATCACCAGTAGATAACCAGTAGATCACCAGTATATCACCAGTATATCATCAGTAATCACCAGTAGACCATCAGTAGTTAACCAGTATATCACCAGTATATCACCAGTATATCATCAGTAATCACCAGTAGATCATCAGTAGTTAACCAGTATATAACCAGTATGTCACCAGTAGATAATCAGTAGATTACCAGTATATAATCAGTAGATAACCAGTATATCCCCAGGTTATCACCAGTATATAATCAGTATATCATCCTGTTCTGTCCAGTATATGCCCTCGATACCATATGTGAACTGATTGCCCCCGATCTATCTTCTGAGCTCGTGCTACTAGGTGACCTAAACTGGGACATGCTTAACACCCCGACCATCCTACAATCTAAGCTTGATGCCCTCAATCTCACACAAATGATCAATGAACCTACCAGGTACAACTCCAAATCCGTAAACAAGGGCACCCTCATAGATGTCATCCTAACTAACTCGCTCTCCAAATACACCTCTGCTGTTTTCAATCAAGATCTCAGCGATCACTGCCTCATTGCCTGCATCCGTAATGGGTCTGCGACCAAACGACCACCCCTCATCACTGTCAAACGCTCCCTAAAACACTTCTGCGAGCAGGCCTTTCTAATCGACCTGGACGGGGTATCCTGGAATGACATTGACCTCATCCCGTCAGTAGATGATGCCTGGCTATTCTTTAAATGTGCCTTCCTCACCATCTTAAATAAGCATGCCCCATTCAAAAAATGTAGAACTAGGAATAGATATAGTCCTTGGTTCACTCCAGACCTGTCTGCCCTCACCAGCACAAAAACATCCTGTGGCGTTCTGCATTAGCATTGAATAGCCCCCGTGATATGCAACTTTTCAGGGAAGTTAGGAACAAATATACACAGGCAGTTAGGAAAGCTAAGGCTAGCTTTTTCAAACAGAAATTTGCATCCTGTAGTACTAACTCAAAAAAGTTCTGGGACACTGTAAYGTCCATGGKGAATAAGAGCACCTCCTCCCAGCTGCCCACTGCTCTGAGACTAGGAAACACTGTCACCACCGATAAATCCACTATAATTGAGAATTTCAATAAGCATTTCTCTACGGCTGGCCATGCTTTCCACCTGGCTACCCCTACCCCGGTCAACTGCCCGGCATCCTCCACAGCAACCCGCCAAAGCCCCCACCATTTCTCCTTCACCCAAATCCAGATATCTGATGTTCTGAAAGAGCTGCAAAAGCTGGACCTCTACAAATCAGCCGGGCTAGACAATCTGGACCCTCTCTTTCTAAAATTATCTGCCGAAACTGTTGCAATCCCTATTACTAGCCTGTTCAACCTCTCTTTCATATCGTCTGAGATTCCCATAGATTAGAAAGCTGCCGCGGTCATCCCCCTCTTCAAAGGGACTCAAACTGCTACAGACGTATATCTATTCTACCCTGTCTTTCTAAGGTCTTCGAAAGCCAAGTTAACAAACAGATTACCGACCATTTTGAATCCCACTGTACCTTCTCCGCTATGCATTCTGGTTTCAGAGCTGGTCATGGGTGCACCTCAGCCACGCTCAAGGTCCTAAATGACATAACCGCCATCGATAAGAGACATTACTGCGCAGCTGTATTCATCGACCTGGCCAAGGCTTTCGACTCTGTCAATCACCACATTCTTATTGGCAGACTCGACAGCCTTGGTTTCTCAAATGATTGCCTCGCCTGGTTCACCAACTACTTCTCTGATTCAGTGTGTCAAATCGGGGGGGGGGCCTGTTGTCCGGACCTCTGGCAGTCTCTATGGGGGTTCAATCCTCAGGGCCGACCCACAGGGTTCAATCCTCGGGCCGACTCTCTTCTCTGTATACATTAATGATGTTGCTCTTGCTGCTGGTGATTCTCTGATACACCTCTACGCAGACGACACCATTCTGTATACATCTGGCCCATCTTTGGACACTGTGTTAAGTAACCTCCAGACGAGCTTCAATGCCATACAACTCTCCTTCCGTGGCCTCCAACTGCTCTTAAACGCAAGTAAAACCAAATGCATGCTATTCAACCGACCACTGCCCGCACCTGCTCGCCCGTCCAGCATCACTACTCTGGACGGCTCTGACTAAGAATACGTGGACAACTACAAATACCTAGGTGTCTGGTTAGACTGTAAACTCTCCTTCCAGACTCACATTAAGCATCTCCAATCCAAAATGAAATCTAGAATCGGCTTCCTATATCGCAACAAAGCATCCTTCACTCATGCTGCCAAACATACCCTCGTAAAACTGACCATCTTACCGATCCTCGACTTCGGTGATGTCATCTATAAAATAGCCTCCAACACWCTACTCAACAAACTGGATGCAGTCTATCACAGTGCCATCCGTTTTGTCACCAAAGCCCCATACACTACCCACCATTGCGACCTGTACGCTCTCGTTGGTTGGCCCTCGCTTCATACTCGTCGCCAAACCCACTGGCTACAGGTTATCTACAAGTCTCTGCTAGGTAAAGCCCCGCCTTATCTCAGCTCACTGGTCACCATAGCAGCACCCACTCGTAGCACGCGCTCCAGCAGGTATATCTCACTGGTCACCTCCAAAGCCAACTCCTTCTTTGGTCGTCTTTCCTTCCAGTTCTCTGCTGCCAAGGACTGGAACGAACTGCAAAAATCTCTGAAGCTGGAAACACTTATCTCCCTCACTATCTTTAAGCACCAGCTGTCAGAGCAGCTTACAGATTACTGCACCTGTACATAGCCCATCTATAATTTAGCCCAAACAACTACCTCTCCCCCTACTGTATTTATTTACTTATTTAGCTCCTTTGCAGCCCATTATTTCTATTTCTATTTCTACTTTGCACATTCTTCCACTGCAAATCTACCATTCCAGTGTTTTATTTGCTATATTGTATTTACCTCGCCACCATGACCTTTTTTTGCCTTTACCTCCCTTATCTCACCTCATTTGCTCACATTGTATATAGATTTATTTTTCTACTGTATTATTGACTGTATGTTTTGTTTATTCCATGTGTAACTCTGTGTTGTTGTATGGGTCGAATTGCTATGTGTTATCTTGGCCAGGTCGCAGTTGCAAATGAGAACGTGTTCTCAACTAGCCTACCTGGTTAAATAAAGGTGAAATAAAAATAAATAAAAATAAAATATCCCCAGTATATCACCAGTAGATAACCAGTAGATAACCAGAAGATCATCAGTAGATCATCAGTAGGTTACCCAGTATATTACCAGTAAATAACCAGTATGTCACCAGTAGACTCGCTAGTATATGACAAGTATATCACCAGTGATAATCAGTAGTCAAACAGTATATCACCTGTATATCACCTGTATATCACCAGTATATACCAGTAAATCATCAGTATATCACCTGTATATCACCAGTATATCACCAGTAGATAATCAGTAAATCATCAGTATATCACCTGTATATCACCAGTAAATACAAGCATATCACCAGTATATCACGGTATATCACCGGTATATTCAGTATATCACCAGTGGATCACCAGTATATCACCAGTATATCACCAGTATACCATCAGTAGATCACCAGTAGATTAACCAGTAGATAATCAGTAGATTACCAGTATATCACCAGTACATCACCAGTATATTACCAGTAGAGAATCAGTAGATTACCAGTATATCACCAGTATATCCCCAGTATATCGAGTAGATAACAGTATATCACCAGTATATCCCAGTATATCACCGGTATATCACCAGTATATCACAGTAGATAACCAGTATATCACCAGTTATCCCAGGTTATCACCAGTATATCACCAGTATATCCCCAGTATATCAGTAGTATCTACAGTAGATACCAGTATATCATCAGTAGATAACCAGTAGATAACCAGAAGATCATCAGTAGATCATCAGTAGGTTACCCAGTATATTACCAGTAAATAACAGTATGTCACCAGTATATCACCAGTAGATCGCTAGTATATGACAAGTAATATCACAGTAGATAATCAGTAGTCAAACAGTATATCACTGTATATCACCTGTATATCACCAGTATATCACAGTAAAATCTAGTATATACTGTAATTCACCAGTATATCACCAGTAGATAATCAGTAAATCTGTATATCACCTGTATATCACCAGTAAATCACAAGCATATCACCAGTATATCACCGGTATATCACCGGTATATCTCAGTATATCACACAGTGGATCACCAGTTATCACCAGTATATCACCAGTATACCATCAGTAAGATCACCAGTAGATTACCAGTAGATAATCAGTAGATTACAAGTATATCACCAGTCCATACACAGTATATTACCAGTAGAGAATCAGTAGATTACCAGTATATCACCAGTATATCCCAGTATATCACGAGTAGATAACCAGTAATCACCAGTATATCCCCAGTATATCCGGTATATCACCAGTATATACCAGTAGATACAGTATATACCCAGTATATCCCCAGGTTTCACCAGTATATCACAGTATATCCCAGTATATCAGTAGTATACTACCAGTGATACCCAGTATATCATCAGTATATCACCAGTATATCACCAGTAGATCATCAGTAGTAAACAGTACTCACCTGTAATCACCAGTATATCACCAGTAAATCATCAGTATATTCACCTGTATATCAGTATATCACCAGTAGATAATCAGTAAATCATCAGTATATCCTGTATATCACCAGTAATCACAACATACACCAGTATATCACCGGTATATCACCGGTATATCATCAGTATATCACCAGTGGATCACCAGTATATCACCAGTATATCACCAGTATACCATCAGTAGATCACCAGTAGATTACAGTAGATAATCAGTAGATTACCAGTATATCACCAGTACATCACCAGTATATTACCAGTAGAGAATCAGTAGATTACCAGTATACAGTATATCCCCAGTATATCACGAGTAGATAACCAGTATATCACCAGTATATCCCCAGTATATCACCGGTATATCACCAGTATATCACCAGTAGATAACCAGTATATCACTAGTATTCCAGGTTATCACCAGTAGAATTACCAGTATATCACCAGTATATCCTGTATATCACCGTATATCACCAGTATATCACCAGATATTCACCAGTGTATCCCCAGGTTATCACAGTAAGATTGCCAGTATATCACCAGTATATCCCCAGTATATCAGTAGTATACTACCAGTAGATACCCAGTATATCATCAGTATATCATCAGTATATCACCAGTATATCACCAGTAGATAATCAGTAGATTACCAGTATATCATCAGTAGATAAACCAGGTTATCACAGATTATCACCAGTATATCACCAGTGTATCACCAGTATATCATCAGTATATCATCAGTAGTTACACCGTATATTCCAGTATGTCACCAGTATATCACAGAAATAACCAGTAGATTACAGTATATCACCAGTAGATCACCAGTATATTACAGTATAATCAGTAATCACCAGTATATCACCATCAGTATATCACCGGTAGATAATCAGTAGTTAAACAGTATATCATACAGTATATCACCAGTAATCACTAGTATATCACCTGTATATCACCAGTATATCACCACCAGTATATCACCAGTAGATCACCGGTAGATAATCAGTAGTTAAACAGTATTCATAGTATATACCAGTATATCACTAGTATATCACAGTATCACAGTATTTACACCAGTATATCACAGTATATCACAGTATTCACCAGTATATCACCAGTATATCACACAGTATATCACAGTATATCACACAGTATATCACCAGTATATCACCACCAGTATATCCCATAATATCACAACCAGTAATATTCACTCACCAGTATATCACCACCAGTATATCACCAGTAGATCACCAGTAGCACCAGTATATAACACCGTTATATCACCAGTATATACACCAGTATATCACCCAGTATATCACCAGTATATCACACAGTATATACCAGTGTATCACCAGTATATCACCACCAGTATATCACCAGTATTACACCAGTATATCACAGTATATCACCACCAGTATATCACCATTAGATCACCAGTATAATCACAGTATATCACCACCGTATATCACCAGTATATCACCAGTATATCACCACCAGTATATCCCCAGAATCACAGTATATCACCTCAACAGTATATCACAGTATATAACCAGTATATCACCACCAGTATATCACACCAGTATATCACCACCAGTATATCACAGTATTGTCACGTTTGACCTGTTTTCCTTTGTTTTGTATTCATTTAGTTGGTCAGGGCGTGAGTTGGGTGGGTTTGTCTATGTTTGTATTTCTATGTTGGGAGTTTGGTGTTCGGCCTGGTATGATTCTCAATCAGAGACAGCTGTCAATCGTTGTCCCTGATTGAGAGTCATACTTAGGCAGCCTGGGTTTCACTGTGTTTTGTGGGTGTTTGTTTCCTGTGTCAGTGTTTGGACCACACAGGACTGTTTAAGGTTAGTCACGTTTGTTATTTTGTAGGTTTAAGTGTTTTCTTGTTGTTTCATTAAATCATGACACTTACCTCTCCGCATCTTGGTCTGATCCATGCTCTCCTCGTCTGAGGAGGGAACGACATTGACAGCCTTAACAAGTATATCACCAGTAGAAGTCAGCCGGTTATATCACCAGTATATCACCACCAGTATATCACCAGTAGATCACCAGTATATCACCACCAGTATATCACCACCAGTATATCACCACCAGTATATCACCAGTAGATCACCGGTAGATAATCAGTAGATGTCCTTGTAGCACCCTACTGAACCCTATGGATAACCCAGACTCAAAATGTAGCACACAGGTGAGTACATCATTAGCATGTAATGTACTTGCCAATGGTAGAGGTGGTCACTCTCAATATCACTAGGCATGAAGGAGTGCCAGCCCTCGACTTTGCGCCACACTGAGTAACTGACACATTTACAGATTCTTCGAGAATACTTAAGCATGGTCTGTGGCATGCAATCAAGGAAACAAAACCCAAACATTCTGGAACTTAAATGCAATTAACATTGGAGCATATGGCTAGATTGGCAGTGGAATGCAGAGTTGAGTGGATTTCTATTTATGGCATCACCCTACTTTGGTAAGAGCCAAAGACTTATTAAGAACCAAAAGCGTAACCCACAGAGATGGGAATTTCAATACTTTTAAGAAAATATGTAGATCTATTTCAGATTGATTTGAAGTGATGCATAATCAGTGTTGCATCCACCCTTGATCCGTCTTGTCTAAAAGTTAAGGTTACAACCAGTAAAGAACATCATGGGAAGACTTCAGTTGGGTCGTTAACCATGACCCAGGGGTAGCTTGTTGACACCCAATTGTATACATCCCAATAAATCCTTTTGAAAACAGAAACACTATGGGCGATGTTCTAAACTCAGACTTTCACATACAAATCATCAATTTATGTCAATGGGAGACTTTGTGAGAGTTCAACTTCCAGTTTAAGTGCACGGATCTCAAGTCAAAATACTTCCTTATAATGTATAACAGATTTGTTTAAATCTTGGATCAATTCTGCACACACAAAAAGTATTTGTCTACCAGTTGGAATGGGTGAAGATTAACTCAGCTCTGTTGCCCTCGGTCTTGGAAGTATGGATTTAGAAAACATATTTGGGGTGAGGCTTATGAGTCCAAGGCACCCACCCGGTGCTAGTCTGTGGTGCGTAGAGAACTCCTGCCATGCTCCCACGGTTCTGTTTCTGAACCAATCAATTAGAACTAGCGCCATTGTGCTTCCAGGGAAATAGCAACAGCATTCTAAGAGCTATTAGTTTGCACTATTTAACAATGGCTCCAAGATATCTGCTCCCCTTTACAGACACAGACACTCTCTCCCCTGGTTCTCTCTCTCTCTTTCTCCCTCTCCCCTCTTTCCCCTTCTATATCCCCCTCTTTATCCCCCATCTCTCTCTCCCTTCTCTATCCCGGCCCTCTCTCTCCCCCCTCTCTCTCTCTTCCCCCTCTGTCCTCGCTAAACCCCACTGATTTGCATACTTCTTTCTGGTTCAATAACCCACCACAAACACACTGAGAGCGACTGGCAACCTTTATCTCGTCTTAAGCTGACAACCAAATTGGGGTTAGAAGTTGAATGAAGCCCCAACAGAATTCAGCAAACCAGAGTAGAGAAATACGGCTGAATCTCAGAGTTCACTCCCCACTGGGGTCTCAGAGTTGGCAACATTAGTTCCAGTACAGGAAGAGGCTGACAAAGCCCTGTTGGCCCTGTTAACGGAGCTAAATTTGGGAAGGCTGACCTGGCTGAAAAGATCCCCTCCAGTTTATAATATGGCAGAGGTCATCTCAATAATGTTGGAGCTCCCCTGCCTGCCACGGGTAGTCCATAATGCCTGGCTGCACTCTCGGAGTTCTCCGGGTTTATATGGTCCCGCACACACGCGTGCACACACACACACACACACACTTCTGACTCATCCACTCTCCTCCCAGCGTGTTTTGGGCAGTGCACTCAGGGTGGATAACCTAGGAAAGAGGTGAGGGCTCAGATAACTATTGTGTTGCTACAGAATACACCCAAGACCACAAGGCTGGCTACAGAGCAGCAAGAGTAAGTGCCCCTCCCTACCTTCAGGCTATGCTCAAACCCTACACCCTAACCTAAGTACTCTGTTCTGACACCTCTGGTCTCTTGGCCCTCCCACCCTTATGAGAGCGCAGCTCCCACTCTGCCCAGTCAAAGCTCTCCTCTGTCCTGGCACCCCAATGGTGGAACCAGCTTCCCCTTGAAGCTAGGAAAGCAGAGTCCCTGACCATCTTCCAAAAACATCTGAAACCCCACCTCTTCAAAGAGTATTGTAAATAATCCCACAGCACCCCTCCCTTCTGACCGCCAAAATGCCTGTCTACAGTTGGAACTACTCAGTGGTTCTGACCGACAGCATGACTGTCTACAGTTGGAACTACTCAGTGGTTCTGACCGACAGCATGAATGCTCTACAGTTGGACTACTCAGTGGTTCTGACCGACAGCATGACTTCTACAGTTGGCTATCAGTGGTTCTGACCGACAGCATGACTGTCTACAGTTGGAACTACTCAGTGGTTCTGACCGCAGCATGACTGTCTACAGTTGGACTACTCAGTGGTTAACTGACCGACAGCCTGACTGTCTACAGTTGGACTACTCAGTGGTTCTGACCGACAGCATGACTGTCTACATTTGGACTACCCAGTGGTTCTGACGACAGCATGCCTGTCTACAGTTGGACTACCCAGTGGTTCTGACCGACAGCATACTGTCTACAGTTGGATACCAGTGGTTCTGACGACAGCATGACTGTCTACAGTGATCTACCCAGTGGTTTCTGACCGACAGCATGCCTGTCTACAGTTGGACTACCCAGTGGTTCTGACCAACAGCATGCCTGTCTACAGTTGGACTACCCAGTGGTTCTGACCGACAGCATGACTGTCTACAGTTGGGACTACCCAGTGGTTCTGACCAACAGCATGACTGTCTACAGTTGGACTACCCAGTGGTTCTGACGACAGCATGCCTGTCTACAGTTGGACTACCCAGTGGTTCTGACCAACAGCATGCTGTCTACAGTTGGCTACCCAGTGGTTCTGGACATGACTGGCTACAGTTGACTACCCAGTGGTTCTGACAACAGCATGCTGTCTACAGTTGGACTACCCATGGTTCTGACCAACAGCATGCCTGTCTACAGTTGGACTACCCAGTGGTTCTGCACCGACAGCATGACTGTCTACAGTTGGACTACCCAGTGGTTCTGACCAAACAGCATGACTGTCTACGGTTGGACTACACAGTGGTTCTGACCGACAGCATGCTGTCTACAGTTTGACTACCCAGTGGTTCTGACCAACAGCATGCCTGTCTACAGTTGGACTACCAGTGGTTCTGACGACAGCATGACTGGCTACAGTTGGACTACCCAGTGGTTCTGACCGGACAGCATGACCTGTCTACAGTTGGACTACCCAGTGGTTCTGACCGACAGCATGACTGAACTGTACAGTTTGGTGGACTACCCAGTGGTTCTGACCGACAGCATGACTGTCTACAGTTGGACTACCAGTGGTTCTGACTGACAGGCATGCCTGTCTACAGTTGGACTACCCAGTGGTTCTGACCGACAGCATGACTGTCTACAGTTGGACTACTCAGTGGTTCTGACCAACAGCATGCTTGTCTACAGTTGAACTACCTAGTGGGGAAAATTAGTTGCATTGATGTCAGGCTGATATCTTATATAACGTCATGGTCAGGTTGTATATTTGCTGTAAAAAGACGCTTTCTACACTGCCAAAACATGACTTCTTTCCCAGACACCTTGATATCATCATGAATGTTTTTTTTCTTATTCTGGTTTACCTGATTGTATAATGTATTTTCAACCGTCTTTTAAAAGGTATTTTCAAATATTTGAAAGAAAGAATCCCCTCCTTAGAACTGCACGCTAACTACCCTACTCTCAGTTACATTGACATTATTTCCACGACTGGATTAAAGATTTTGCGGATATATGGCAGAGTTATTAGCATTTTAGAGGAATTAACTCCCAATAAGCTTTGCTCGTTGGATCTATGCGGGGGGCTTTTCGTCAAAGCAGTTGTCACTTCTGATATAGACTCACACATCAAATGACATTTTTGGACTGTGTGTTCCATTCCCCTAAATGAATATTCAAAACCGTGAAGAGAACACATKAATTGAATGCATGAGCTGTAATAAGATCAAAGTCATGCTAAGTGGATCTTCAAGCTTTATTTCCACATTTCATCCAACAATGTGTCTGCTGAAGCAGAAAATTATACTGCTGCTTTAAAGCAATATAAGTCACTCTAGTATAAACACAATAAACTGTGATGCTCGTACTCATATGATTAAACTCCAATACGACTGAATGCCCAGGTCTGAATTATCAGGAAACTGATCTCATAGAAAGTGACTGACTATGGGGCTGAACCAGCCATGCCAAGCACCAGCCTCTTACACCATGGACCTGTCTCTTACATCTCCCCTTCAATGATCCTCAATGATTTACTGGCATAATATTCTAACTCTAGAGTCACATGATGTGGAACATGATGAAGCCCACTGGTTCCTGTGCCCGACCAGGCTGGCAATTACAAAGTAATGGGAGGACTTTCTGCTGACCCCAATACCACCTCCAAATTAAATGTTGCATGAGGTAACCTTTCATCCCTCTTAGAGGAATGACAGAATCTTGATGCTACTTCCCCTTTAGCAAGCACTTTTTTTTCCCACAGTGAAGCCCTACATTGAATCTTAAATAGGTTAAACTTGAAAGCATTCAAGATTTTGCAAAAACTTTTCAAACTGACATAGCATCTTCAGAGTAAAACTATATTCATGTGATAAAGAGTATCTTAAATAATCCCACAGCACCGTGAACCCACCCACCCAAAAATGTATAAATAAAGCCTTTCATGAACTAACACTTGCACTTTACTTTAGCGGTTTTCATAAGAATCTCAAAGTGTTTCAAAAGAAAAAAACAAACAACCAATACATCATCATGAGTAGCCTAGATATAGTTAGCTACAGTAGGTCAACCAAAACATCATCATGAGTAGCCTAGCTATAGTTAGCTACAGTAAAAGAGATCAAACCAATACCTCATCATGAGTAGCCTAGCTATAGTTAGCTACAGTAGGTCAACCAAAACTCATCATGAGTAGCCTGAGCTATAGTTAGCTAAAAGTAGGTCAACCAATACATCATCATAGTAGCCTAGCTATAGTTAGCTACAGTAGGTCAACCAATACATCATCATGATAGCCTAGCTTAATTAGCTACAGTAGGTCAACCAATACATTCATGATAGCCTAGCTATAGTTAGCTACAGTAGGTCAACCAATACATCATCATGTAGAGCCTAGCTATATTAGCTACAGTAGGTCAACCAATACATCATCATGAGTAGCCTAGCTATAGTCTACAGTAGGTCAACCAATAACATCATCATGAGTAGCCTAGCTATAGTTAGCTACAGTAGGTCAACCAAATACATCATTATGAGTAGCCTAGCTATAGTTAGCTACAGTAGGTCAACCAGATACATCATCATGAGTACCTAGCTATAGTTAGCTACAGTAGGTCAACCAGTACATCATCATTGAGTAGCCTAGCTAAGTTAGCTACAGTAGGTCAACCAAGTACATCATCAGAGTAGCCTAGCTATAGTTAGCTACCAGTAGGTTCAACCAATACATCTTATGAGTAGCCTAGCTATAGTTAGCTACAGTAGGTCAACCAATACATCATCAAAGAGCCTAGCTATAGTTAGCTACAGTAGGGTCAACCAATACATCATTATGAGTAGCTAGCTATTAGTTAGCTACAGTAGGTCACCAATACATCATCATGAGTAGCCTAGCTATAGTTAGCTACAGTAGGTCAACAATACATATCATTATGAGTTATAGCCTAGCTATAGTTAGTACAGTAGGTCAACCATACATCATCTGAGTAGCTATAAGGTACCTAGCTATAGTTAGCTACAGTTAGCGTCAACCAATACATCATTTATGAGTAGCCTAGCTATAGTTTGCTACAGTAGGTCAACCAATACATCATTATGAGTAGCGCCTAGCTATAGTTAGCTACAGTAGGTCAACCAATACATCATTATGAGTAGCCTAGCTATAGTTAGCTTACAATAGGTCAACCAATACATTCATTATGAGTTAGCCTAGCTATAGTTAGCATACAGCTAGGTCAACTAATACATCATTATGAGTAGCCTAGCTATAGTTAGCTACAGTAGGTCAACCAATACATCATTATGAGTAGCCTAGCTATAGTTAGCTAGGTCAACCAATAAAGGCCAAGTCTTTGAGTGTATGCATCATCTAAAGTTGGAGAGGACAGTTCATGGCTTGATCAGAGGAAGGTGGTCAGGGATATGGTTGATGAAGAGTCTGGTGATGATCATGTAGAGTGCTACTCTGGGAACCAGCCTGAGTCATGTAGTTACTGGACTTCTCTTTCACTCTGTGTAGCAGCCAATTGGGTGACGTCTCAGCAGCTCTGGGCGCCAGAAAGCTCACCACTACAAAGTTCAGAGTAGTAGCCAGTCGTCCTCACCATGAGTCCTCTGCCTCAGCACTGCGTTCCTCTGCTGCATCTTCCATTACTTTCAAGCTTCAGGTGACTCCTCAATTGATGTTTTCAAAAGATCAGCACAAAAGCTGGTACATCGTCCAGATGCATCATTCAAACAAAAACAATGAGCCAGCTATCTAACTAGTTAGCCAAGCTATAGGCCTACAACACTGCTTCCCAACTCCAGTCCTCCAGTACTCTCAACTCATTGAGGGCTTGATGATTAGTTGACAAGTTGAATCAGGTGTGTTTGTCCGAGGCTACAATAAACTGTACTGTTGGGGGTACTCGAGGACCGGAGTTGGGAACCACTGCCCTACAGTATGATGACATTAGCCTCCCTTGACATTATGCATCTGAATCAGAAAATAGCTTAACTCACACATTGTTTACATATTGCTCAGTTATATGTTCTCCATTTAAAAACCATACCAGTAGACAATGTATATGAGGTTAATCATTATATTGGATTTTGTACATGCCTTGTGCTGACATGAAATTGTTTAGTGCAAATCCAACCCTTGTAATCTAGGTGGTGAAATGTCTGGAGGCAGGACATGATGGGATTCTTAGCTTCAAACATACAACTACTGCCACCAAGTTCAATGCCAGATACTTTTCTCCCAGAAGGTCTGAGTGGGACATGGAGGTGCCACTGTGATAATGAAGATGGTTTGCGTAAGACTACCACAACAATTACATTGTCTATGATAAATGTGTTTAAATTGTAAAATAAATCAAACCGTTTGGGCTATAAGAAATACATTTTATTCCATGGGGCAAGGCAAAGCAGAGATGATCAAATACTTTTAATTTCACCCATACAACAATATAACCTATTATTAAAGTACAGTTTACAATATCATAAACAATCTTTTACACGTTCCAAATTACATTTTATATATTCATATGGTTTAAGGGGCACTTTTGTTGTGACGACAAGGTGAAGGTGCTCTCTACTCAAATGGCACAACAGAATCATTCAGATAGTCKAAAGCACAGCAAATGACACCCATCTCATATAATTCATATCTGGAAAAGGCCGAAGTAAAAGTAGAAACTGATGCTGCTGCAGCATTGCTCATGTTCACAGTGGGAATCCAGTCGACATGGGTGTCTTGACAGAGGTCAGCTGGTSAACCTACAGTAGTACATAAACAAATGAAAAGCACTCCTGATGTTAGAACATCACTTCTTCAGGTCACCTATACCATCAGGGAACTTAAGTGTTTTAGTGTCATATAAAGATTACATCTATTGTTGGGCTGGAACAACCAATAGTCAACACAGCAGGTTGTCTTATCCCATTGAGGCCTTTGTCCTATTCTGTAATGTTCATACATTTTCCCTCCTCTTATGAATAAAGTTCTCAACAAATTACCATTGTGTTATTATATGAACATATGAATATATGATAACCACCGGAGTTGGCCTCCAGGCTATATGGACATCATATTATGCAATTTACGTCTCCCCTTTTTGCCTCTCAGTGCAAGAGACGTCACTGCTGTACCTGGTTCGAATCCAGGCTGCATCACATCCGGCCGTGATTGGGAGTCCCACAGGACGGCGCACAATTGGCCCAGCGTCGTCCGGTAGGCCGTCATTGTAAATAACAATTTGTTCTTAACTGACTTGCCTAGTTAAATAAAGGTTAAATATATATTTTTTTTAAATGATGGTCATGGCTATAAGGGGCTCAGCTTTTGTTAAATTAATGTAATATWTGACATTTCGTAGCAGATTAGGAGAATTTATGCAGCAGGTTAGGAGAATTAGGTTAAGGTTAGGAAAAAGTTTAAGGTTAGCTAAAATGAAAAAAATATACTTTTTGGATCCCTTTTAGCCAGGACCACTTTTCGGCCTAGATTACATGGTTGCATTCAAGACAAGGTGGTTTGTATTGATCTGTTGTCAGTGTCAGCAGAGTAGGCCTAGGCTACCATCGTATTTAAACAAATAATTCTGCTAATGTCTCCAGTCATACTGTAATGTCCAGTCAGTACTGACATGTCCTGTGTGACTCAGTTGGTAGAGCATGGCGCTTGCAACACCAGGGATGGCTCTTCAGAGCATGGTTTCTAAAAGGCATGGCTCTAAGGCATGAATCTAAAGGCGCATGGCTTCTAAGGCATGGTTCTAAAAGGCATGGCTTAAGGCATGAATCTAAAAGGCATGGCTCTAAGGCATGAATCTAAAAGGCATGGCTCTAAGGCATGAATCTAAAAGGCATGGCTTCTAAAGGCAGGGTTCTAAAGGCATGGCTCTAAGGCATGAATCTAAAAGGCATGGCCTCTAAAAGGCATGGCTCTAAGGCATGAATCTAAAAGGCATGCTCTAAGGCATGATCTAAAAGGCATGGCTCTAGGCATGATCTAAAAGGCATGGCTCTAAGGCATGAATTTAAGGCATGGTCTAAAAGCATGGCTCTAAGGCATGAATCTAAAAGGCATGGCTCTAAGGCATGATTCTAAAAGGCATGGCTCTAAGGCATGAATCTAAAAGGCATGGCTCTAAGGCATGATTCTAAAAGGCATGGCTCTACAGCTAAGCATGAATCTAAAAGGCATGGCTCTAAGGCATGATCTAAAAGGCATGGCTCTAAGGCATGATTCCTAAAAGGCATGGCTCTAAGGCATGATTCTAAAAGGCATGGTCTAAGGCATGAATCTAAAAGGCATGGCTCTAAGGCATGAATCTAAAAGCATGGCTCTAAGGCATGCTCTAAAGGATGGCTCTAAGGCAGTTCTAAAAGGCATGGCTCTAAGGCATGGTTTCTAAAGCTGGCTCTAAGGCAGGGTTTCTAAGGCATGGTTTCTAAAGCATGGTCTAAGGCAGGTTCTAAGGCATGATTCTAAGGCATGAATCTAAAAGGCATGGCTCTAAGGCATGGTTCTAAAGCATGGCTCTAAGGCATGGTTCTAAGGCATGATTCTAAGGCTTGAAACTAAAAGGCATGAATCTAAAAGGCATGGCTCTAAGGCATGGTTCTAAAGCATGGCTCTAAGGCAGGGTTCTAGGCATGGTTCTAAAGCATGCTCTAAGGCAGGGTTCTAAGGCATGATTCTAGGCATGAATCTAAAAGGCATGGCTCTAAGGCATGGTTCTAAAGCATGGCTCTAAGGCATGGTTCTAAGGCATGATTCTAAGGCTTGAATCTAAAAGGCATGGAATCTAAAAGGCATGGCTCTAAGGCATGGTTCTGAAGCATGGCTCTTTGTGAGTCACCATAGACCTACAGGTCATAGACACTAATGACGCTTGTGATACACGATAGGCTTCTGTTCTGATTAAACAAATTATACTTTCTAATAATAACCTTTAAATACTGATCAGCACCCCTTCTGTGTTGCTGTGAGTGCAAACCCGGGCGGATTCATAAATACAAGGGCTGCTCAGAATGTGGGCAGGGCCCAAATAATCAGAAAGGACCTCATCAGTGACCCTTTGGCAGCAGCTGAGTGCCTCCGTCGACCACCTGATTGGGACAGAGGCCAGGGCTCCCAGACCCTAACAAAACAATATGCTCTAGCACCTAAATGTCTACTAATACTTTCCAGTGACTGAGGTTAATTCCTGCTGAATAATTTACAATGGAGGCAGGCAGGTTCTCGTTCCATTTGCTTCCCCAGAAGTAACTTTGCATGCTCTCATGTATTATTGACCGGTGACCGTGGCCACAGTGCATGGGAAAAGGGAAAGAGCAATGGCAAAGAAAAATGGGCTGCCCAATTGCACAAACATGCATGAGAGTACAGACAGACTGAGGATGAGCAGGCTAATCTGGGCATGGGAAAAGAAAGTCTGTGTTAGCCCTAGCCAGTCACGCGCAAAGCACTGGTTGATGACAGAGACAATAAAACAACAAGGGTGAGGAGGCTGCAAAAGCAAAAAAAAGAAAAGGCCAACTTTGGTTGTGCTTCCCCTGTGCTGATATGATCCAACTGCCGGTCAGGACGACAAAGTACGCAGAATAGACAACTACAGGCTTTAGAGATGGGGGCGATCTCATGTCTCAACGTTTTGGGACTGGGGACTCCTTTTGTGATAATAAATTCATCAGGGACCTCTTCATAATCAAAACACAACTTGAGTGACATAAAAATAGCATACAAGGAGTTTATCTATGACCTTGACATTGCAGGGCCCGACGAACCAAGTCTCGGGCCCTGGAAGGAACATTTAAAAAAACGCTTCTTGGCATCAGAGAAAACAATTAGCAAATTTCCAAAAATTCTATCATGGGGGAGAAAGATTTTTTGTTGTTGCAGCTTTAAAGCTAATATCCTGTAATTCTACACACATTGACACAAGGCAGAGAGAAAACTTTGCAGTTTTAAAGCTTAAATGACAGTTGATTTATGTACAAAAAAAGTGGTTCTGAGGAATTTTGTGGAATAGAATAATTATCAAGTTGAAAAATGCATAATTGGTGGAGTACCGTGGATACCAATATCAATGTAAGCCTCGCAGGCCTACGTTGCCTAGGGTTAAAAACAGAGAACTGTGGATACCAATATCCCTGTGAGCCTCCCAGACCAATGTTGCACAGGACATAATTGAAGATGAATAATATTACATTGTATTGTATTACACCCTCTGTTGTTAGTAATATTCATTAAAAAAAATAATATAAAAAATATGCCGTATATATTATATATATATTAATCAAATCAAATTTTATTTGTCACATGCGCCAAATACTACAGGTGTAGACCGTTCCCTGAAATGCTTACTTACAAGCACTTAACCAACAATGCAGTTAAGAAAATAAGAGTTAAGAAAATACTTACTCAATAAACAAAATAAAAAAWATATATATATACAGTTGAAGTCGGAAGTTTACATACACCTCAGCCAAATAAATTTAAACTCAGTTTTTCACAATTCCTGACATTTAATCCTATTAAAAAATTCCCTGTTTTAGGTCAGTTAGGATCACCACTTTATTTTAAGAATGTGAAATGTCAGAATAATAGTAGAGAGAATGATTTATTTCAGCTTTTATTTCTTTCATCACATTCCCAGTGGGTCAGAAGTTTACATACATTTAATTAGTATTTGGTAGCATTGCCTTTAAATTTCTTAACTTTCAGGTAGCCTTCCACAAGCTTCCCACAATAAGTTGGGTGAATTTTGGCCCATTCCTCCTGACAGAGCTGGTGTAACTTAATCAGGTTTGTTGGCCTCCTTGCTCACACACGCTTTTTCAGTTCTGCCCACACATTTTCCATAGGATTGAGGTCAGGGCTTTGTGATGGCCACTCCAATACCTTGACTTTGTTGTCCTTAAGCCATTTTGCCACAACTTTGGAAGTATGCTTGGMGTCATTGTCCATTTGGAAGACCCATTTGCAACCAAGCTTTAACTTCCTGACTGATGTCTTGAGAAGTTGCTTCAATATATCCACATAATTTTCCTCCCTCATGATGCCATCTATTTTGTGAAGTGCACTAGTCCCTCCTGCAGCAAAGCAACCCCACAACATGATGCTGCCACCCCCGTGCTTCACGGTTGGGATGGTGTTCTTTGGCTTGCAGGCCTCCCCCTTTTTCCTCCAAACATAACAATGGTCATTATGGCCAAACAGTTCTATTTTTGTTTCATCAGGCCAAAGGACAATTTCTCCAAAAAGTACGATCTTTGTCCCCATGTAAAATTACAAACCGTAGTCTGGCTTTTTTATGGCGGTTTTGAAGCAGTGGCTTCTTCCTTGCTGAGCGGCCTTTCAGGTTATGTCGATATAGGACTCGTTTTACTGTGGATATAGATACTTTTGAACCCGTTTCCTCCAGCATCTTCACAAGGTTCTTTGCTGTTATTCTGGGATTGATTAGCACTTTTCGCACCAAAGTACAATCATCTCTAGGAGACAGAATGTGTCTCCTTCCTGAGCGGTATGATGGCTGCGTGGTCCCATGGTGTTTATAAGTGCGTACTATTGTTTGTACAGATAAACGTGGTACCTTCAGGTGTTTGGACATTTCCATTATGAGGTCTTGGCTGATTTCTTTTGATTTTCCCATGATGTCAAGCAAAGAGGCACTGAGTTTGAAGGTAGGCCTTGAAATACATCCACAGGTACACCTAAAATGGACTCAAATGATGTCAATTAGCCTATCAGAAGCTTCTAAAGCCATGACATAATTTTCTGGAATTTTCCAATCTGTTTAAAGGCACAGTCAACTTAGTGTATTTAAACTTCAACTGGAATTATGATACAGTGAATTATACGTTAAATAATCTGTCTGTAAACAATTGTTGGAAAAAAATACTTCTGTCATGCACAAAGTAGATGTCCTAAAAACTATAGTTTGTTAACAAGAAATTTGTGTAGTTGTTGAAAAACGAGTTTTAATGACTCCAAAAACTTCAGACTTCAAATGTATATATAAAACATTTAAAAATCAAGAAATGTTTAAAAAAAGGAGCAACAATAAAACAACAATAACGAGGCTATATACAGGGGGTACTTTGTCAATGTGCGGGAGTACAGGTTAGTCGAGGTAATTGAGGTAATATGTACATGTAGGTAAGGGTAAAGTTACTATGCATATTTTTAGGGCCTTCCTCTGACACCACTTGGTATAGAGGTCCTGGATGGCAGGAAGCTTGGCCCCAGTGATGTACTGGGCCATACACACTACCCACTGTAGCGCCTTGCAGTCGGAGGTTGAGCAGTTGCCATACCAGGCAGTGATGCAACCGGTCAGGATCCTCTCGATGGTGCAGCTGTAGAACTTTTTAAAGATCTGAGGACCCAAGCCAAATCTTTCCAGTCTCCTGAGGGGGAATAGGCGTTGTCGTGCCCTCTTCATGACTGTCTTTCATCAATGATCTCTCTGTACTTTGCTCCGTTCATCTTTCCCTCGATCCTGACTGATCTCCCAGTCCCTGCTGCTAAAAAACATCCCTAACGCATGATGCACCACCATGTTTCACCATAGGGATGGAATATATATATATATATATATATATATATATATATACAGTGCATTCAAAAGGTTTTCAGACCACTTTACTTTTTCCACATTTTGTTACCTTACAGCCTTATTCTAAAATGTATTAAAAACAAAAATGTCACATCAATCTACACACAATACCTCATAATGACAAAGCGAACACAGGTTTTAGAAATGTTTGCAAATGTATTAAATATGAAAAACAGAAATACCTTTATTTACATATTCAGACCCTTTTCTATGAGACTCGAAATTGTTCTCAGGTGCATCCTGTTTCCAATGATCATCCCTGAGATGTTTCTACAACTTGATTGGAGTCCACCTATTCAATTGATTAGAGATGATTTGGAAAGGTACACATCTGTCTATATAAGGTCCCARWGTTGACAGTGCATGTCAGAGCAAAAACCAAGCCATGAGGTCGAGGGAATTGTCCATAGAGCTCAGAGACAGGATTTTGTCGAGGCAAAGGTCTGGGGAAGGGTACCAAAACATTCCTGCAGCATTGAAGGTCACCAAGAACACAGTGGCCTCCATCACTCTTAAATGGAAGAAGTTTGGAACCCCCAAGACTCTTCCTAGAGCTGGCCGCCCGGCCAAACTGTGCAATCGGTGTAGAAGGGCCTTGGTCAGGGTGGTGACCAAGAACATGATGGTCACTCTGACAGAGCTCCAGASTTCCTCTGTGGAGATGTGAGAACCTTCCAGAAGGACAACCATCTCTGCAGCACTCCACCAATCAGGCCTTTATAGTAGAACGGTCAGACGGAAGCCACTCCTCAGTAAAAGGCACATGAAAGCCCTCTTGGAGTTTGCCAAAAGGCACCTGAAGGACTCAGACCATGAGAAACAAGATTCTGAATGCCAAGTGTCACGTCTGGAGGAAACCTGTCACCATCCCTACAGTGAAGCATGGTGGTGGAAGCTTCATGCTGTGGGGATGTTCTTCAGCAGCAGGGACTGGAAGACTAGTCAAGGTTGAGGGAAAAATGAATGGAGCAAAGTACAGAGAGATCCTTGATGAAATCCTGCTCCAGAGCGCTCAGGACCTCCGACTGGGGCGAAGGTTCACCTTCTAACAGGACAAAGACCCTAAGCACATAGCCAAGACAATGCAGGAGTGGCTTRGGGACAAGTCTCTGAATGTCCTTGAGTGGCCCAACCAGAGCCCGGACTTAAACCTGATCGAACATCTCTGGAGAGTCCTAAAAATAGCTGTGCAGCAACACTCCCCATCAAACCTGACAGAGCTCGAGAGCATCTGCAGAGAAGAATGGGAGAAACTCCCGAAATACAGGTGTGCCAAGCTTGTAGAGTCATACCCAAGAAAACTCGATGCTGTAATCGCTGCCAAAGGTGCTTCAACAAAGTACTGACTAAAGGGTCTGAATACTTATGTAAATGTGATATTTTCGTTTTTATTTTGAATACATTTGCAAACATTTCTAAAAAACTGTTTTTACTTTGTCATTATGGGTTAGTGTGTGTAGATTGATGAGAAAAAACAACAATTTAATTTAATTAACAAAATATGGAAAAAGTCAAGGAGTCTGAATACTTTCCGAATGCACTGTATATATATTTATATAGTGGGTCCACGGACTACTGCTATATATATATATTGAAATCTGTCCAGGACCCCCAGCAGTAGTCCGTGGACCCACTTTGAGAACCCCTACTCTAACTAAACGTAATACTGTGATGGATCGTAACTTCTTAGCTCAACTGTTGCTGTTCAACATCAACTGACTATTGTTTATATAAAATTCCATTAGAATGAACAAATCAAGAATTTTCAGGTTGAGATGAATTAGAATTCAACAATTAAAGAGGACTAACAAGTCAACCATCTACTGCTGTTGTTTAGTTTAATGATTTGAAATGATATTCATTTGTCTGGTAGTTAATGAAAGTGTTTACAACACCATCCTCTGTGAGAGCAGCTCAACAATAATTGGGTGTCTGCTAATTGACTTGCCTGACATGTTTGGACAAGCTAATTCTCTGAGCAATTTGGAGGTTTAATTTGACTTATTACCAGCTTCGAGTCTTTGTTCTCACCAGCAAGGGGGCCCCAATGGGGTCTGGCTTCACAGAGTACAGACATGGCATTTAACCACCCCCAACTTCAGCCTCTCAAGGCCTGCTACAGGTCAGCTAACCAGATCCCTAAAGATTGGTAGAAGTACAACATCATGCATGGATTTTGTGAAGAAAAAAAAACACCAGATGAAAAATCTGTTACCAAGACAACAACATCCGAGCAATGAGCTGGGAACCCACTAATTAGACGAGAGAACATCCGAGCAATGAGCTGGGAACCCACTAATTAGACGAGAGAACATCCAGCAATGAGCTGGGAACGCCACTAATTAGACGAGGAACATCCGAGCAATGAGCTGGGAACCCACTAATTAGACGAGAGAAACATCCGAGCAATGAGCTGGGAACCCACTAATTAGACGAGAGAACATCCGAGCAATGAGCTGGGAACCCACTAATTAGACGAGAGAACACCCGTCGGGTAGCTAGTGAGTGTGTTTCCTCATATTATGCGCTAACTAGTGATGCTGTATTCTGTGTGAGGTTGGTTTCTTTGCACAATAGATCTGCAGTGAGCCCCCGTACGTCTGGCTACAGCCACTTGGCAGCGCCCCATCCATTCTGGGAAAGGAAAAGCAGCGAGGCAGAAGAGGGAAAGCTAAAAGAATCTCTTTTCAACCCAAAGCCAGTTGAATTTTTGGACAGGCCTGCTTAATTCCCTTTTAAAGTCCCTTCAAGAGATTTTGTTCAGTGCTGTTCCGTTGTGTATTTCCTGCAGGGAGTCTTCTGTTGTTGGTGTTTTGAGGACACGCTTCAGCCTATTTATGCGAGATAATTTCCAGCATAAATGAGGGCGTGCTTTTTGGTGAGTGTGCACACAATTGCAAGAGGGAATAAAGTTGACTGGTTCTTCATTTCGCCTATAGCCTATAGGAAAGTGAGAATGAAGGCTCTCCCTCCACTCCTCAAGGAAATGCTGCTGAATATAATCACAGAAAATCTACTGGCCGCATATGAGAAAATCCATAAGTTATATATAATAAAGTGGTATCTACAGCAGGTGCAATAAATACAAATATATTTTAATTCTACAACTACACTGCCTATATTCATCTGAGAAAAACACCATTTCAAGACGAATTAAGTGCTCACGTCCCAACAATAAACTAAGATGGTAATAGTACACAACAAATTGAGTCATCATCCGTTGAGAAGAACACTGCACTATATACAGGACATTTAACGCTCTCGCTCCCAGCAGCAAGTCCCCGACACGCAGCTCAGATCAAGAACAAATTTGCTCGCCAGCCAAGCATGGACACGGCTGGGATTGTGTCCTGGCGCTACAGAAGTAAAGTGACAAGATGAGGAGTGAGGAGGCAAGTGCTGCTGTCGCGTGACTGAAACTTCTGCTGCTCTCCTATCTACACTGTTCCTGAGTTCACTGAGATGGACTTAATAAAATAATATATATATATATATATATATATATATACACAGTATATATGACTGGAAGTCTCTTCTACAATTTCAACACACTTTAGGAGTGGGTGAGGATGGGGGATTTCTATAGTTGTTGGAATGCCACAGTAGGCTATGTTCATTAAATGCAAATAGTTGTGCCTCAATGTGCCCATTGGAAACAGCACCATTGAAGGGGAGAAAGGTAAACCATGACAGAAGTCCTACTCCTACTGTACACATACATAATTGTCAGTTAGTCCCTTGCAGGTGACCTGGGGCTGAGATGTCACCCCCCCAGAACTAATGACTGCTTCATTGAGCATGTCCACATGTCCCTACATTATCAGACCTGCGATAGGTACTACAGGGAACAGGCCAGGGGCAGATGGTCTGTGTGTGTGAACAATAGAATTGTTTCTGCTTTCCCTCCCTCTATCTCCCTATCTCTCTACATGGTATCTATATGCCTCTGGCTCTCTAGCAGCTCTGAAGATATTCCTCTGTTTATTGTCCCTCTCCTCTCAGGGGGATTGATTCATTCCAAGCAGCAAGTGAGGTGTTTTTAATTACAGTGTCAAATGATCTGTTAACCAACACAATGAAATCCATGATATCCTCCACATGCATTTGTGGGTCCCCTATGTATCATCCTGGTCTTCCGTGGCTATAGGGTCAGCTAGGATTACTGCAGTATGAACCACCACAAACACTTAGTGAGCTGCCACTCCTCTCTCTCTTACCCCCTCTCTGTCTCTTACCCCCTCTCTGTCTCTTACCCCTTCTCTGTCTCTTACCCCTTCTCTGTCCCTTACCCCCTCTCTGTCTCTTACCCTCTCTCTGTCTCTTACTGTCTCTTAACCCCTCTCTCTCTCGCTGTCTCTTAACCACTCTCTCTCTCTCACTGTCTCTTAACCCCTCTCTCAATCATTCAGCTGTCTCTTAACCCCTCTCTCTCGGTTCTCTTACCTCCCTTCAATTCACTAATTCAGCTGTCCGCTTAACCCCTCTCTCTCCGCTGTCTCTTAACCACCTCTCTCTTCTTCGCTGTCTCTTAACCTTTCTGTCTTTAACCCTTCTCTCTTTCTCGCTAATTCTCGTGTTAACCCCTCTCCTTGTGCCTGTCTCGTTAAACTCGTCTCTTCATCTTTCGCTGTCTTCTTAACCCGTTCTCTCTGCTGATCGTCTTACACTCCTTTCTTGTCTCTGCTGTATAATAACCCCTTCTCCTCCTTCGCTGTCTCTTACCCCCCCTCTAGTCGGCTGTTGTCTCAACCCCCTCTCTCGCTGTTTACCTCCCTCTCTCCGCGTCTCTTACCCCCTTCTCTCGTCTGTCGTTTACGATCTCTGTCTTTACCCACGTTCTCTGTCTCTCTTCCTCCCTCTCTGTTTTACCCCCTCTGTCTCTGTCTCTTACCCACCTCTTCGCTGTCTCTTACCTCTCTCAAAATTCAAATTTCAAGCTGTCTCTTACTCCCTGTCTCTACCTCTCTCTCTCGCTGTCTTCTTAACCCGTCTCTCCCTCCTCGCTGTCTCTTAACCCCTCTCTCTCTCTCCTGCTGTCTCTTAAACCCCCTCTCTTCCTTCTCACGTGTCTCTAACCTCCTCTCTCTCGTCTGTCTTACCCTCTCTCGTCACCCCTTCTCTTAACCTCTCTACTGCTGCTCTTAACCCCTCTCTCTCTCGCTGTCTCTTACCTCTCTCGTCTCTCTCGCTGTCTTTAACCGCCTCGCCTAACGCGTCTTCCTTCGCTGTCTTAACTAACCCTCTCTCATTGTCTTCCGTCCGTCTTCTCGACCTCCTCCCCTCTCTCTATCGTCGTGCGTGTCTGTAACCCCTCTTCTCTCCTCTCGGCTTTCAACACTATCTCTCCGCTGTCTCTTCAACACCCGGTTCCGTAACCCTCTATCGCTGTGCTCTCTTCAAACCCCCTCTCTCTCGCGTCCTCCCCCTTAACTCCCTGCTCTTACGCCCTCGCTCTGCGTCTCTTACCTCGGTCCCCTTGCTCTTTACCCTCCGCTGTCTCTTACCTTCTCTGCTGTGTCTCTTACAACCCCTTCTGTCTCTTATCCGCCTCTGCTGTCTCCTTTACCCTGCTCTGCCTCTTCTTGACCGCCCTCTCTTGTCTCTATACCGGTCCCCCTCTCTGTCTCTATACCCCTCTCGTCTCTTACCCCTCGCTGTCTAACCTCTCCTGTCTCTTACCTCGTCTCTGTCTCATTTTACCCTCTCTCTGTCTCTTACCCTCTCTCTGTCTTTAACCTTCTCTCTAGTACTCTATACACCCTCTCTCCTCTCTCTCTCTTACCCTTCTCTGTCTTTACTCTCTCTCTGTCGGCTTTACTACCCTCGAGTCGCTCCTCCTCTCTTACCTCCTGCCTCTCGTGTCTCCTGTCTTACTACCGCCGACTCTTGTTTCTGTCTCTTACCCCCCCTCTCTTGTCTCTTACACCCTCGGTTAGTGGCTGTGCTCTCATCTCTCCTTAACCGCTCTCTCTCTCGCTCTCTCTTATCCGCTCATCCTCTATCCCTTCTCTGTCCTCTGTATGCCCGTGGCGCCTAGTATTGGGTCTCTATCGGCTATGGTCTGCCTGTGGTTCTCTCGACTGGTCTCTTACCCTCTCCTCGCTGGTCTCTTCTTACCCTCGTCTCGCTGTCTTCTTTACCTCTTCTCTCTGTGCTCTTAACCTCTCTGCGGTCTCTTAACCCCTCCTCGTCTCCCCATGACTTCTAACCCTGCTCTATCGCCTCGGGTACTACTTTACCTCCTCGTCCCCCTTCCCTCTCGCTGTCTGCTCTTACCCCCTCTCTCACTGCTGTTCGCTT